>NC_134367.1:59084811-59241686 GCF_035582795.1 Mycteria americana
GTAGCCCAGAAAAAGAGGTGATAAAAGCAAGTATAATCAAGGCCATATCCTAGCTTCCAGGATGAAATGGAGACCTCCAGTCATCTGGAGATGGTAACTAGTTATCTGAGGATATTGCTATATGAAAGCTCATGGCTATACCCAGAAAGGGTCTTAGACAGCTTGTTGCAGGGAGACAAGGAGGGGACTCCTTATCCTCTGAAAGATGGAGGGAAAGATCTTGAGCACACATCCAGGAAGTGGAAAACGCCATTCAAAATCTGTTTTATAGCTCAGGCAGATGAAGCATGTCTGAATTTGGGCCCTTTCACATCCGTGTGTATGAGTTATACTGTAAGATACTAGCTCCAGAGGAATCGCCAGCTCCTTGCCCATTTCCTTCACCCCAAAGATAGAAGACTTTCTCAGGCATTTATCTGCAGAGCAGGCTTGTGAACTTTGAATACTGAGAAAAATATTTCAAGCTGGCAGTTAGATACTCAGCTACTTGGATGGAGGACTTCTGGGTCCAATCAATCATCTCATCCCTTCCAACTGACTAATTTAAGCAGATTCCAGTTTATTTTGAAGGCTTCTCTGAATTCTATTTCTACAACTTAGTGTCCCAATGCAAAGTGTAAGGCATGAGTATGTCACTGATTTCCAAAGAAGCAGGCATTGTAATGCTGAGCATGGTGTTGTCGATAACGTTTTTATGGATTAAGCCTTCCCAGCAGTGAAGTACCTCCACAGTACTCCCAACCTGGTCAGCTACACTGGCCCATGGTGAGTAGACGCCTTCCAGCCACGCACCCGGCGTCTCCGCCAGCAACGCACTACGACTTCAGACTCTTCGTGCCCCCTGTAAAACTAACAACACATTTCTCTCTTTGGGAGAAGAGACAGGGCAATGCTGAGCCTTTTTGAGATTCTTACCAATGGATTAAAGAGATGGAGTGTTTTCCTACACTGTCTATAAGTTTTCTTCAGTCTTAACATGAAGGATCATCCATAGAAAGATGAATGGTCCTAGTCTTCAAGCCTATTCATTCCTTGGATGTCCTATTGAGACTGACAAAATGTGTCATTAAATAGAAGCCTGATTCAGTTCCTATTAACTTCAGAGAAAACTGGACTGTAATCTCATCACCAACTGGGGTGATAGATTCTTCAGTATGGGCATTTACCTATTGAGAACTTGATGGATACTGAATTCAGATCACATAGGGCTGGTTACACATCTTATTATTAAGCTGTGCTCAATTTGGAGAAAAAAACACACCCTAGTTTTGAAAAGCTTTACATCCTATCACCGATATCTCAAGCCTTCTAATACATTTTCATTTTGATTTAATAGAAGTTGAACTTAAGTTTTATGTTTCAGCATAACAATTTTCATGTCTGAAAAGATTTATATTATAAATCCCACTTGCTTCACTTGTCTGCTCTAAAAATTCAATGATAACTAAGTAATTTTTTTCAGAAGATTCAGTAGCCCTTATTTTAGGGTTCTGCGTTGGCACAAGGTAAATGCGTTTACACCACCTCACCATTATCTCTCACTAAATATCCTTGCTATATTATTATTTCTAAATATTATTTCTATCCAGACATACACGTAACTCATATTGGCATTAATAGGAGTCCCACATACAGGGCAAGGGTACAGATAATACTATTTCTGTAATTCTATTGGTTTTTTATGAACATTTTTCAGATTTTCTGATAATAATGAAACAGTCAAGAATTCTCACAGAACAGCAAACAGTACAGTAAGTATTATTACTCGAGTTTCTTATTTAATGATTTTGTTAAAGAACAACTTAAGTCGTTAGTAGACTGACATGTAACTAATGACAGAATCTATACCACAGATATACTAGTTAATTCTTAAAATAGTTGCAAAACGTTTGCCCTCTATAGTAAGGCAACCAACCAACCTTTTTTCAGGGAAGGTCCCACTTCACCTAAACCAAGAGAAAAGAATAAACATCAGAGAAGAGATATCATAATAATAATTTAAAAAATCATATTTTTCTCATGTTGGCTCATTTTAATTTTTTTTTAAATTCTATTCTTTATATGCTAAATGGCAAGCACTCTATTCTGAGATTTTGGATTTTTCATAACACATCTCTCTTACCATAGAGGTTTTCCTGGGTCTGGGGTAGATAAATTCAATGTGCAGTAGTAACCAAGGAAACGTTCAAATCTGTGTTTGTGCTTCTGAACGTTAACCTGTGACTACAATTTACAATTTGCTTGATTTTATGCATTTTCCCATGTTTTAAGGAAAGGCTCAGCGGTTCTGTTGTAGCTCCAAATAATAAAATGCATACGCAGATTAGCAAGGTTGTAAACCTAGCAACGCTTCCAGTGAAATCCAAGACAAAAAATACTCAATTTCAGTGGAACTACGAGCATTTGATTGCTGCAATGTATGACTCCACCTCCATGTGGGACATGGAATTTAAAGGATTGAGCCTGGATGACTGTGGCAAGTGTGCAGCCTCAGCTGCACTGACTGCAGCACACAAAGGACAGAGAATTCACATGCACTTACTTTTTATGATATAATGCAGTAAGTTGCCTGCTGCCTTTTCACACTCCTGGTAGGTATTGATGAAATTCCACTTGGGCCAAAGACTGTGACTGAGGTTTCCAAACACTTCTTAGTGAGCATTCAGATCTTGAATTTTTGTATGTCAGGTATTTTATGACCTTTCCTACTTGCATTAACACTTATCCAGTCGAGTATTTGAAAGCTTGCAGGTGGTTTGGGAGTTATGAAATGGTAAAAATGAACACTTTTCAAATTGTAGTAAGCTCTCCATATTTCACCTTTTCTGTTTCTCAACCGTATGAGAGATTGGCTTGCTGGTAGTTGTAAATCGTATCTCAGAATAGGATGCCCAGTTCACAGACTCACATGTAGCAGCCTATCTATTAGTATTCATATATGGTGCTAATATAAAAAGCTCATGCACACATTTAATAGGTAGATATTTGATAATATCTCAAGTTTCTGAACAAAAGGGTAGAAGTCAGTTTCAGTACATGTTGTTTTTTAATTATATTCTGGTATAGCCAAATAGAATATAAAATAAACTACCGTGAAATGAAGATGTCACTCCTACACTCATCGCTTGTCAAAATGACCAATATGATGTGACATGATGATCCACTACTGCTCTGCTCATACTAGGGAACTGGGTTTTTTTTATAACAGAAGGATAGTTATTTCCAGACTTGAAATGTTAGCAATTTACTTTCATTTATCAGATGACGTCAGATGAAGAATGTTACTATGTCAGAACATAATTTCTAGTAAACTGAATTATTTGCAATATGCCATTCAAAATCCCCTTAGTTGAACCAAAATGCTTTTTTTTCCTTTTTTTTTTTTTGTTTCAATATATTGTCCTGTCATCAATATATCAAATAAAAAAGTTCTAAGTTTCTTGGTCTGTCTTGTATATTTACCAGGTTTCCTTAGATTCTTGCTGATTAAAAGAAAATAGCGATTGCCATTCTCTGAAGCAATATCCTGATGCATATTTTGGTTGTGGCTTTGAAGTCTTGTATAAATTAGTGCTCTTTACTTCAAGATGTACTAATGGTGATATTTAATTCTGACAGCTTTTCTGTAATGGTACATTAAACACGAGATGAAAGCTAACAAAGAGACCAATTTACTGATTGGAATAGCCAGTAGATGCTTTATTAGCAACAACGTTCACTTTTCATTTTGTTTGACCTTCTTGTCTGTGAGGTTAAAAGCTGAGTAAGCCAACATAATGCATGTAAAACAGCAGTTAGAGCAGTTACAGAAGCCTTTACATTGCAAATACCTTCATCACTGTCATCATCATCACTCCATACGATGTCAGACAGTAAAGAAATAAAGCCGTAAAGCCAATCAGTGGATTCTTCCAATGTCTCATGAATGATTCTCAGTGGTTCTGTGCTGAGCTTGTTAACAGATCTTCCTGAGTGCAGAGTTTAAAACAAAAGCAGTTTGAAAAAAAAAAAATACTCCTTCAGTGATTAAAGTTACTCTTCATTTTATACAGGACTAATTATACTACCTCCTTTAACAGAAACAAAGATTGTGAATGTTAATTTTTATTATTCAAGGGTTTGAGGACAGCTCTCCTTCCTGTGCAAGACTGGTATAAACTGTATCCTACCGTACTTGCTGTTCGCAGAGTGATTCAGGAGCCAGTGGATAATTTGGTCTGATACTGTGCTCCAAGTTCTGGCTCTTCTTCTGAGGCTTGGTTGGGTGGAGGATAAATATAGATTTGATTCTGTGTAATATTCATCGTTTTAGGTAATCTCTTCCTTTCAGCCCAGTTTTTTTCCTCTGGCCCAGGTCCTCTGCCTCTTGATGCCTGTTTAGGATTCACTGCCATCTGTGTCCCACTCCTCATGTCACTTTTCC
The DNA here is from genome assembly GCF_035582795.1 of Mycteria americana. Classification (NCBI taxonomy): domain Eukaryota; kingdom Metazoa; phylum Chordata; class Aves; order Ciconiiformes; family Ciconiidae; genus Mycteria; species Mycteria americana. The sequence goes on from NC_134367.1 coordinate 59,089,235, forward strand.
CCTTGAGCCCCCTCCTTTACAGAAGTCCTGGCTGAGGAAATTGCTGAGCCCTGGCTTAACCACACAGACAGGTTGTATCATTGCCATGGAGTACATGTAAAGGATGGAAAGAAGAAAACTATGTATACTTGGGCCAAAGTAAACCTGAATCCAGAATGAAGGAGAATGCAAAGTCCAAATTGTGACAGACAGCTACTTTCAAACACGTACTCCTGTGTACCTGGCTCTTCTCTTACAACTTGTCTAGAGTTTCTTTCATGTACACTTGTGCACATCTGCATACTTATCTAGTTCTTGTCTTACTGCTCCTGTAGGCAAGCAAGCTGGCAAACAAGGAAGCTGTGCAGTTTAATGTGCTCCACCTTGCTGGGACCTCTAATAGAAGTGAGGCCCCTGCTCCCCACTGCATCCACACCCAGGGAGGGCAACTATCACTGGGTAATACAAGTATTCCCTTAAAGGCTTTTCGAATTGTGATTTCAGCAGATTTCTCCCTACCCTGTTTATGCTGACATAGTATTTCAGAGGAACTTTCCAGCCTCTGACAGAGTATTTCTTCTGACCTTTCTGTGCAGCAAACTTTTATTTTCTTGAAATCTGTATCAAACACTGCTTAGGAAGAGGGACAACTCTTACTCAGCCCATGTTACCGTCCACTGTACTTGAAACAGCAGACTGAATGATTGCCCTATCTGTGTGAAGGTTTCCTACAAATGTAGACAATTGAAGGTAGATCACAAATATGATTTGAGTCGTTGGCCTAATCTTGTTCCTGAGTTTCAGTAGAAATGTATACACTGAATTTAACAGTATCAAGATGGGAACCATATCGCTGTTTACCACTATCTTTCTGTATGCAAATATTTTAGTAGGAAGTTAAATACAAGTCTCTTCAGAACTACTTCTGGTTGCAGTGTTCTGACTCACAAGCCAAATCTTAGCAGTAATCAGAAGTAGTCTCACATGGACTTGCAGGTTACAAAGACAGGCAAAGTGCAGGCTTGAAGCGACTTCTCTGATGGCAGCAGTATGAACAGTTATTTTCTAAAAGTGCTGTAATGAAATCTACAAGTAACTTTATTTGAAATATAAATGTATCACCAAATAATTCCTTTTATTTCTAATTAATTAATCTGAAACAGAAAAGACCAGGCTGATTTTCTATTATTTTGCATCTGCTTATTAATAATATAGACCAAAGAAATATTTTGGCTAATGTTTTTTTGAAGATTGTATTATATAGATATATGCTACTGAACAATCAGGCACATCAAATAAATTAATCGTGTGCAGTGATGAAATGACATAATTGCAAAGAAATACACATGATCTCTTCATTTAGTGTACTATTGTGTGCAGTGTTGTATTCAGAAAAATTGAGTAGTATAACGGGGAATATTTACTTTGCTTATCATAAGGCATTTATTTATTTGCATTGGCCTCATGCATTGAGATGTAGAGATTTTATTTTTTTAACTGATTTGCCACAAATGCTCTTCTCAAGTGTTTACCAGGAGAATGAATACCTATATTTAGGCTATTAAAAAGTAAATCTGCAACCCGACCCTGATGTCATTTGCACTTTATTCTAACCTAGAGGTGCTAAGGAGTCCAAGTGGACTAATAGAATGGACATGGCCAGAGGGGTCTTAGCATAACTGAGGTTTTGATTCACAAGCAGGGATGGTTTAACTTTGGACAGCTGCCTTGATTTCCACTCTGGCTATCCACCTACCCTTTACCCACTGGTTGCTTAGGGATGGCTCAGTTGTTTTTACAGCCAGAGGCTTTTACAACCACAGGGACTACAGCTGTAAACTAAAGAAGAATTGGTGTCAATTTATTTTAATATACTGGTCTATCAACTAGCAGTTGAAGAACTGCTTCACAGGTAGCAGAGCTGTCCCCCAGGGCAGGCAAGGGAAATGCTCAGAGAAGAACAAGATCAAGAGCAGTGGAAATTATTCCAACCACCCCAAGGCAAGCCATCTTTGCTGATGAATCAGAGCCCTCAACGTCATATCCTGGTCTTTAATTCTTAACAACTTCATAGCAAACTATGAAAAGGGATTAGAAATTGTAAGTGTCCAGAGGCAAAATTCTCCAGTCACGCCTACACTAACAGGCCCAAGTTGCAAATCCTGTTTAACATAAAAAATTTAGTAAAATCAGTTTGGGGCTGTGTAGAGGACACTTTAGTGGTATTTGCAAAATTAAATTTTGTATACAAACAGATACTGTGAGATCCACTTGCAGCCTGATGCAAGTGACACAGGCGTGGAAAGTTGTCTCCTTGTGCATAGATCTTCTGTTTACCTTTTGTTGTATTTATTTCCTACATTTTTAAAAAGCAGTGCTAACAGTAAAATGTGTCCTGAAATGCTTAACACCATGCCAGGTAATGCTGAAGTGAAAATTACTACTGATCAAATCCATGCTTTTAGCTCTCCCCGCAACTTTGACAAGAGCAGGTTCTTTCCTTAGTAGAACAAAACACACAAGAAACAAAGGAAATAAAGCAATTCAGGGGGTAACAAGTAGAGAGAAAAATGCCATTTGCCTCACACACGTGCAAAGAGAGATAACCATTTCCACAGGATTTGCATACTCTTGCTTCAAGAGTGAAGCTGAAAGAATGCAGATTTTCATAACAAAGTTTGAGCTTGATATTTTGATGTAATTTAGATTTTTTTTTTATTTACAGATGTCCAGCAAGGGTACATTATGATGAAATTTTTACTATAATCTTGAATTCAACATATTCGGACTGGATTAGCTGTCCTCTGTCTGACTTTTCATTTCTTGGCAGACCTTAGAACACAAATTATTTTAAAACTAAGCTCACAATGTACATAGTTTAGGCTATAATACATGCTAGCATATGTTATATAGTATGCAATATATAATTTGTAACTGATCTATAACTATAAACTATAATTAATATATGAGATATATCATCTATTGTGCTGGGAGTAGCAGGGACAGAATCTTGAATTTAAACTGTAAAGAGCCTTTATGAATACAGAGTATTTCTGAGATAGATACAGGCTGTGAAGTTCTACCTTTTGCTGAACTTATAAAGAGGGATTGAGCCAATCGTTCCTCTTAGATAATACAGGAGAAAAATACTAAATGTTTGTCGAAGGAGGAAGGAGGAAGGAGGGGAAAGGAAGCAAATGGTTACTCAGCAGGTTAAGCTCAGGGATGAAACATGCAATTAATATTGAAGACTTTTTGTTGACAGTATGTAATTTCATTTAATCACAGCTTAAATTCAGATTATCCTATCTAGCCAAATGTACCTGAAAGCCAGGTGTTGAATCCCTGGTGGTTTCTAGACTCCCTCAAAAGCCAATGCAGAAAGACATATTGTGACCTTCAGAAGGCAAGTCTCTCACCTTCCTCTGACATTTTTTTTAGGGCTCTATGAATTAATTTCCAAAGATGCCCATCTCTTTTCATTGACTAGGATGGAAAGGAAGCCTGAAAAATTAGCAGGGACATGATACCTTATTTTCATATGCCTGAGGTATGTGACATGGATCCTATTAGTGGTGCTGTTTCATATTTAAATCTTTCTTGTCATTGTACACTTTGGCTAAGCATTTAGATTTCTACCTTTACATTCATAATTAATTCCAGGTCAACATGACTATTCACCTTGATAAATTACTTGCATTCCAAAACAACACTGGTACCACTAACAATGCTTTGCTATAACATTTTTTTTGTCGTGGCCTTTTGTTACTTGGTGCAGTATAAGAGATGTTTTACATTTTTGTAAAAGTTCATCTCTCTTTGTGCTGGCACTTTCACTGCTATGAGAATAATTAACAGTTTTGCCTCTTTTTTTTTCAGTGGGAATTTCAAAATTTTAATTCCAGAACTTTCTGGCAAATGCTGAAATTTGGAAGAGTTAAAGCTTACAGAGAAAGAATCTGAAATTGAAGGGCTTTCTATACTACCTTTTAACAAAACTTTATTGTAGGAAAATTCAACTGAATTTGGTTGGAGAATGTTTTTTACCTGTTGTAGGTATCTGCAAGAAAATTTGGAATCTTGTTTGGATTTTCTTTATTAAACATATGTAAATTTGGTTAAATTAATTCTTTAAGAAATAATTTCAGGTGTGTTATAGGTATTAAAAACTTCTGAAATCTCTCTATGTATTTTGAAACTGGCTTTTGTGACTATTACATCAAAATTCAACAGCTACAATTCTTTGTAGCCCTCCAACATTATTGGTACAGAAACAGTAATTTGATTCAAAATGTGAGAACAAGAATTCTGACCAACTAATTTCTTCAGTTTTGTACTCTCCTTGGTTCACAATTTTAACGCCAATTGATTTGAAAATAGAATTTGTACCTTCAATGGTAATTAATAACTCACACTTAACACAACTCTTTGAAATCAACAGACTTCTAAAGTTTGTTGAATGACAGACTTCCAAAGTCCTTCAATCAGCATTAGGTACGTTCTTGGAACAGAAGATAATTTTCATAAAGTGACAAAGTCACTTCAACTTCAGTAAAATTGCGGTATTTTGTGAACAGAAGAAACCTTTTTTTCATCAGGGCTGATAATGGGTCTTTTAATAGTGGCTTTTGGAAATCAGAATTGATTAATCACATGGTACGATTTGTTGTAGCGCCTCAAGAAAATTTGGTTATGTTTCATGGTCTGTGTCATTTATTCCTGTGAAGTACACAACAAAAAGTGACTAATTGATTTATCTGTGCAAATCACTTCAGTCATTATTCCAGTCTTAATAACTCTGCCAGGAATGTAGTCTCCTATCAATCTTTTTTGCTTGTCAAATAGTTAAATATATACTCAGAGTTCAACCTATTTTAAAGTGTTTTTTTTTAATGAATTGTAGTGAATTACTTAATAATTGTTGGATTTTCATCTATCACATATATTGACTCCAGTGAATTGAATGCAATTAAATTACAAATGATGGTAATTATCTGGTGTAAAGATTGATCTGTGAGATATAATCTAATTCATTGATACTGACAAGGTACAGATGATGAAGACAGAGAATTTCTGTCATGTTTGATAAAATACAAAAGCCTAATACTAGTTTGTGATATAAAACATGTCCTAGTTTTAGTAAAATATTGTCTTATAAATATAGACACACCTGTATTTTAATTTAAAAGTTTATATATTTTTAAGGTTTGTTATTATTATTATTAGGTTCTTTCTACTCTGTGGTCTTCTGAAGAATAGTATCTAACATATAAAATTCAATACACACATAAAGTCTTCTATTATTAATATTTCTGTTTATCAGCATAGGTGTCCTTATGTCTTATCTTCCTGTTTCATAGACTGACATTTTTGTCATGCTTACAGCACTAAGCTTAATGACAAACTCTGGTGGGTATCATTGAATTATAAGTAAAAAAAAAAAATAATTTTGAATTATAAGTATATTGAAATATAAAAACAATGCCAAAGAAAACTCAGACTCAACATTACCCAGTAATTTCCATTTTTTAGGTACTTAAATTGTAAATATGAAGAGTACAGTCTGTAGTATAAATCTTCCCTGGCTTTTTCTAATATCAGCCTTAGACAACTGCACTGAGGTCAAGCCCATAGAGAAAACCTCACCTGAAAGTGGACAAAGGCATTTTACCCAAAATGAGAACAAAGTAGTTATAACTAGAATCTACTTGCCAAAATTTAGAAAGAAATTCACAAAGTGTCACAAAGCATCAAGTAATTTCAGGTACTTTTGATATAGACATACACATGGACAGCAATGTAGGTTTAGGATGGGCTTTACATGTAATTTATATGACTCGAGTTGATACCAGCTGAAAGGCTTCTGATTTGATGGATCAGACCCTAATTAGGTGGTGTTTTCTGAAACAGCCAGGCATTTTATCTAAAATAATTTGAAGCTTTATTTTTTCTCATTCTAAGGATTCAGTTCTCTGACTAAGAACACAGATCTTCACTTCAGATTAAAAAGGCAGTGCTGTTAAATAATTGTACAATGGCATTTCTAAAGGGCATTTATGAGGGTAAAATGAGTTACCTCTCAGCTTGCTACCATTTCCTGGGAATCTCCTGACTGAGGGCATCTCTTAGCTGACAGATCTATTTCAAGCATGATGTGAAAATCGGGAGGAGGCTGTTGCAATGAACTTTGCAGCCCCAGCCAGCCGGATTTGGGGGTTAGCAGAGAAGCAGTGCTGCTGCGTCCTGGCACTCTGCTCGTGCCCATGCTTTGTTATGGCTGGCCAGCAGACCGCACACGCACACGCGTATTCAGAACACTGCAGGCAGAACGTCTTTACCAGGTGGTAAACAGGGATCATCGCAATGTTGTGAATAGGTGGCTATGGCCGATGGCAACAGGATGAACCCCAGAAAGGCCAATAAAAAAAAAGGAAGAAACACCGTTAGCAATAATGAACATCCTCAGCTGTCGCTTGACTAAAGGAAGCAGTTATGGAGTGAAGTAAGGAGTTATTTCATCTCTGTGGGGCTGCTGTTATGAAGCAGAAATTGGAGTTCATTAAAAAGAAAAACAATACACTGTAGGTGTGAGATAACACAGTACGAATCAGAGCAATGTAAAAACATGGTTAAATAAGGCACAGGTATTTTCACAAGTTACAAACGTATTCCATTTCTGAAAAGAATATATTACATATAGTTGATTCTAGTTGAATTGTTTCAATTTCTTCAACAGCAAATAACCAAAGAATTACATTACTGCAATTGTTACTGAAATGAATTACTGGTTTTGTTTGTTTGTTTAAAATTAGAAATTTCACAGATACCATTATGGGCTGGAAATTTGGTTTTTGTTTTGTATCCCATGAAGAGCATTTAAGCATGCAAGACATTTCTCTTCTTAGGTCCTTCCCTATTCATTGAGTCAGTTTCTGAAATTTCATATTTTCAACTTCATGACTTCATGAAGTTTGATCTGTCACAATTTATCATCTTATACATATGCTAGACAATTTGGGATGAACGCAGTACTTGCGGCACCTCTGTACTTCATAGACTGTCATGCTTTCCAGTATAAACTCATTTTCTAGGGGTTTATAACTCAGCTGTAAGATTTGCTGCAGAGTGAAACATGGGAAATAAGATGTCATCTGGGCAGCTCTTCTTTAAACTGGAATTGGGTTTAAATCCTTTCAATTGTTTTTATCATTATGGAAGATAGTGAATAAAATTATTTTGTAGGTTTGGGTACATTAGTGGAAGTCCCATATAATTCAATTAAGAATTTCATTAAGAACATTGAAATGCATAAGCTGTTTACTCATGCTCTGGACTCACACTTGTAAATACAGTAAAAATTGTATTTCAAAAGACTATAGTGCTGTTTTGATAGTTCCAAGGTGAGCACAGCGAGGGCCCACACCTTTTTTTTACATCCCACTCCTTTGTTCTGTGGGAGATTTTCCTAGGGTTTTGCATGTATGGAAAAGCTTTTACCAATTATTTCAATTTGATGAGACTATGAAACACCTCTTACACCAAGAGACAAAATTATTTGTTCTGTTAAGTTTGATAGTCCTTTAAAGTAAGCCAGAATTTAATTCTTTTTCCTGAATAAGTGCAAAGGCATTGCCAGTTTTAATACTGGTGGATATACTGTCATAAAATACAAGAGTAAATAAGTACACTCTTCTTTTTGCAGTTCTTAAAAGTTTCCAGTGAACATGAGCCCAACAGAATGACTAGAGAGTGATAACATTCCTGGAGAAAAATGGATGTATATATTCCTCATAATGACTATTTCACCAAAAAAAAAAAAAAAAAAAAAAAAAAAAGAAGAAAAACCCAGTAGAATAGCCATATTTTGCTGATTTCCACCTCTCTTAATGATGAAACAAACGCTGCACCTAACGGGTTTTGCACCTTACAGTTTTATCATGCAGGAGACTGGGAAAACAAATGTCTGTGCATCAATTATACAGTACAAGTTTTTTGGAGTCCTGTTCTTTACCTTCTGTCTTTTTTCTCCAAAATACAGATGTTCATGTGAATACAACGTTCCTATTTATTTGCTTGTTTGTTTTCCTCTACCAGAAAATATTAATAGGTATATCATCCTCACTACCCAGCGCCAGACAAAAGCCAGAACAATTTGGCCAGACATTTTGCCATTAACTTAAAAAGAAAAAAAACCCCCAACATTAAAGAGAACATCTGACTGGAATCCCTGTGGTTTCCTGTGGAGCTGGGAGCTCCGTGCCTCCATGCCCTGTTTGTTGCCCATTCCTGTCATTGACAGGCATTACCTCCACAGAGATCTGTCTTTGCTGCAGGTCTCTAAAAAGCCTCTTTACGGTTGAGAAAAATGCTCTATCCACAACAAAGAGCCTGCTATTTTTTCTTTTATGAAAGCAGTCATGATAAAACGGCAAGCTCACCATGCTGTGTGTGTGTTCTATATATTCACTTAGATTATTTTGTGGATAGTGTTGGGTTTCATAGATTTGGTGAGGTTTCATTAGGTTTGATTTAGTCTGGCCTTTAGGTGACTGGCTAAATCACTATCAATTTACTCTGAATATTGAACACTCTGGAGCTGAAATTAGGGTGGTGTTAATTAGCTGTAATTGGTCACAGACATAGCAAGGAATTCTGAACACTTTATTAGCCCATTAGCAAATGTGGATTCCTGGGCAATCAATCTTTAGGACTAAAATAATCTTAAATTATTTAGTTACATTTACCAATTAAAATATATAATCCAGTTATGTGTACAAGAAATGCGTGAAATACATTCATGAATTATGAAGCCAATTAACAAGGTGTATTTTCTAACACAAAGGATAGTAGTAATAACAAACTGTTGCAAAGCGCACATCAAACCAAACTGAATCTTTTTTCTGCATTTCTGAAAATTCTGAGAATGTATAAGAGATCTTCCAAAGCAGTATGTTGCTTATTGCATATTCATACACGCTACATACTGCATGAGACTCCTATTTTCTTATCTCAGGCTTTTGTAATGCATGTCACCTTCAAACCACATTAGAAATATTTTAGTCATGTTTATAGTTGTACAGTACAACATGATAGGAATGCAAGCTTTCATTTCTTTCCTCAAAGGAATGAACATAACACACTGAAGTGAAACACTGCAAAATTTAATTTCCTTCTTCTGGGTAGATAGATAGAATGGGGGTGAATATTTCAGCACTGATCTAATTCTTGGTTCATGCTTTCCTCAAATTTCACTGCCAAAGCTGACTTGAAAATCCTGTCTCTGTTCTAACCTCTGAACAAACTGACATAACCGCCAAGGAGGCACAGGTTTACATGTGCATCCCATAACACAGGGTCCTCCTGCAATATTTTATATCATAACCAGCACCTCCTGAATACTACAGAGTATAGAGAATTTACAGTAATCATGTTCTGGATGTGTAAAATGACACAAAATATATCTTAAATCTTTCTATGAGTGTAGCTTAAATTTCATGTCATCTAACTTCAGCTACCTAAAACCTACGTGTTATCCTCCCTCAGCCTCCCTCAGTTCTAAAGGCTCCTTTTCAAACACTGAATAGAGAGGGGCCCCCAAAAAGTAATTTACCACATCTATTTTAGAATGAAACCAAACACCTCATTTTCATATAGTTACTTCTGGGACAAATTTCATCTTATATAAATTGTCAAAATTCCCAAACTTGGTAGTTTACTTCTAAAAGAACATGAAACCATAGTAATCAAGAAGCGAAACCTATGGGTTGGCATTCTGTAATCATAGAGGCAACATGAAGTTTATACTGATAAAAGAATACATACATATACAATATACCAATACTTTCTGTCTTTTTGGAATTATTTGCCTTTAAGATAATGAGAACAAAATTGTTAATAGTTGAAATAAGAAAAAAATGCTTGAGTTCAAGTCTAAAATTATTCCTACTCTGCTGACGTGTTGTGTTTCTGCTGAGCTCTATGAATCTCTGTGTAATCTAGGTAAACTCATAATTTAGGGCATTACCCTTCCTTTATTGGCCAGAGGCTAGTAGCTCTGTAATGTAATCAGGAGGAGCAAATCTGTACATATTCCCCAGCCACACAGTTCCCAGCCTGGTCTACTCTGTCAACCCACTACTGTTTTCTGCTGCAGTCAGTCCTGTGCAGTACAGTCATTACTAGTGGCTCTGCTATGAAGACGGTCATTTCTGGCACAGAAGCATAGTGGAAGTCTCTGGTGGGACCCCGTAGGTCAGAGCCAGCCCCAGTGTGGAGGTGTGTGGCACTTTTTATCCAGATCTCCCAGAGCTCTCCCAACTCAGGTCCTTGCTTCCCAGAATTCTGGCAAAGGGCTAGCTCTGCAGATGCGCACAGTATGCTTTTAAGTCATCCCACTAGGAATCTGTGTGAAACACCTGCACGAAAATCAACAGGATTAACTGTACGAATGAGTGAATGAAATCCTGACTAAGAGATCCATAGATCCACTCCTCGTATGTGAGGATGGGACAATCTGACCCTTAGTTATCTTTGCGTCTCTGCTGAGATCTCTGGCTAGGTGCTTTCTAAATACCTTATTCTAACAGACGTTTTAATGAAATCTTGCAATCACGTAGATGTTGATCAGTAGGCATCTCCAAAGTTCATCTAGTGCAATCCTTCTCAGTGAGGGACTGCTGCCAACACCGGATCTGGCCCGCCATGGCCTTCTGGCCAAGTCTTGAACACTACCAAGGATGGAGAATCTGCACCCCTCTCAGCAACCTGTTTCAGTGCTGCACTGCCCTCCTGGTAAAGAATTGCCCCCCCCCAGTGTTCAACATGAACCTCTTGGGCAGCAACTTCTGGCCATATCCCCCTTGTTATATCACCGGATACAACAAGGACATCATCTTGGTAACTGTTTGTCATCTTTCATCTTTGTAACTGCCCTTCAAAAAGCTGCAGGCTGCTCTTACGTCACCCCTCAGTTCCTCTTCTCTAGACTGAGTTCAGCTCTCTCAGCTTGCCTCATTCATATGCTATGCATACTTTCTAAACTTGAACTTCGTGGAACTTCAGGTAAAGAAATGGGAAAGAAATTGAATGCACTGACTTATGAAAGGCAGGTGTTATGTAAGAAAAAAATACACTGAATATTCTGTGTTTTATAGATTAAAAATATACAGTTGAATATAATTTCTTTGGCATCTTTCATTTACATTTAAAAACTAGGAAATTAATTTTAATCATGCTTGCAAAATTAAATTTACAGTCCTGAAAATAACTATTCACTACTTTTATGCGGTTCTGGTTGTTCAAAGAGCAGTGTCAAACCCAAGAGAAAATATCACTGAGTTTTAGATTTAAGGAGTCACATAAAAATATGTTCCAAATTCTACCTTCTGTATGAAAAGACCACATTTCCTCCACTGGAGGCAAAGGGCCAAACTGTCAGAGGGTGAAAATCATTCTAGTGTCAGTAATGCCAGCCAGTGAAATCTTCAGCTATTTCCATGGAATTTTTATAAACGGGTGAGTTTCACCTGGAAAAATCAGACTGAGTAGAAACTCAAAGAGTTGAATATGGCTACATAGCCATTGTTATATTTATGTAAATAGAGAAAACAGTCTAATAAATCCTGGTCTGAAGGAGCACGGCAGTTCCTTCTCTTAAGATTTCACCATTGAGACCTGATTTAAATGCTGGCTTAATTAATTGTTTAGAAACAGAAGTATCTTTGGGAAGAAAAAGAAACGAACTCATTAACTCAAAATACTAAAGTATCATCTCTCTGAGATCTCCACAAAATACAAACTCACCTTGCAGATTAAGTTTTACATTTTTTTGTTTCTACAACGTGGTCTGAAAATGTCAGTTTCCATCAACGCCTTTGGGATTTAAGCTCATTTAACCAATACAACATGAAGATCAGATTTCCCTCTGCTTAGAATGTTTCCTTCAGTCTCCACTACAAATACAGATTCTTATTGCTTAATGTTACCCTGACTAGTATATCGAGCATGCATGAGCTGACAGCCAGTTCAGGAACTGCTTAGGTTAGGGGTTTTGCCTGAGTTATGCCCTAGTTCCTGACTGCTTATTGAAAACATATTAAGAACTTGATTGATTGGTTGATTGATTGATAGATAGTTAATATGGAAAATTAAAAGCAGAATATGGTGGTTTCTCTCTCTTGGTTTACATCTATGTTGTAGCATTAGGTGTGTTGTGTCCAAATTAAAATCTGATGCCTTTTTTGGGAGGATCACTCAAAAGGAACTTCATGTTTTGCTGTGACTCAGGTGAACTCCTTCTGAAAACAAGGGCAAATGAGAAGCAAAAAACTTAACAGAGGTTTGTGATACGTTTTCTCCACATTTCAAGCTTCTATGTCATCCATTGATCCAGGATTGGGCGGTTCCTTTCAAGCTCTATCTATGTCTCAAAAGGTTTTTAAGTAAATCTTGAGGTCGATATTGATATATAGCAGGACAAAAATCTATGGATTTATCAGTAAACTAATAAAGTCCAGGAAATTAACTTTGAAACATCAACTCAATTTGTTTTGAATTAAAAGACTGAAGTCTGAATTTCAAGTCCTAGTTAATTATTGTGACAGATGTGATAACTTTAGAGCTGGAGTTCTTATTTAAGAAAGAAAAGGACCCTAATTATTTGTTTTCTGTTTCACTTACGTGTTTCCCAGTCATTACAGCCTGTTTACCTCACAAAAGTTTTGCTGCCAAAGTGGCTTGCTGAACGCTATGCCCCCTTTACAAACATAGCTAATTAGTTTATTTTATTTTCCATATATATTATTGCCAGATACAAGGCATAACAAGCAAGTAGCAATGAGGTAGTTTCTATTCACCGTTCTTTTCTTCCCATTCCTCAACCACAATCACAGTCCTTGTACCACACAGTTATGCCTTCATTTTCATCTTTGCCCTCAGTAAACAATATGTACCCCAAAACTCGGTCTTGTTCAGTCAGTTTGCCCAGTTTTAAACTGAGCTAGAATTATTGCCTTATTGAAAATAAGGGTGTGACTTAGCTGATGTTAAGACTCCGGTCCTCTGTGCTTATGGTTTTTGAAGATGAATTTGGAGTTAAGAGTTTATAAATGATCTTTTGCATATTTCTTATTATTGAACTGTGTAAGCAGATGTCAGAATACTCAAGGCAACTATGAAAGATTTTAAAATATATTTCAGAAAATGTGAATTAATAATTAATTTTATTTTTCTTGAAATAATTTTATATAGAAATTGCAAAAGAGAAATCTGACCACACATGCTCATATACATATTGTATTACTGTCAACATACACATTTTCCAGGATGAGGATGGGCTGCAAAATGGAGAGATTTAAATTATAAAGATGTATGAAGTGTAAACTAATATGTTCTGACATTTCTCACAATATCTCGTCTCTTTGTAAACTCAGCAGAGACACTGTGCTGGCTCCAAGAAGGTGAGAGACATGCATATTTACATAATACATACTCCTTAATAAATTTTTAAATTTTAATATACAAGATGTCAAACAGAATATGCTGAATTTTACCTGCAAAGGCTTTGTAATCCACCAAGTCAAACATTACAATAGCTACCGCTGACCAGGTAACAATCAGAGCAACAACAAGAAGCCATGCTGCTGGTGAGCTGAACGTTGTCACGAGGTCTTCTGTAACTGATTTCTTGCCCACTTTCATGGATGATGAGGGAACGGATCCGTTCTTACCATCTATTATTGTCGTGGTTGCAGACATACGTCCTAGGCAAAGAGTCAAAGCAGAGGAAATAATAGAATGTAACACTTGGAGCCTAAAATCAAGAATATGGATATTGTTTTGAAATCGCTCTGTAATCAGAATATTCAAAATAAATGTAAATACTGCATTATTAAAGACAGGCTCTTGTGTTTTCTGGAAGGAGTTTTTCCTGAACTGGGGCCACTTTTAGAAAAGTTAATTTCGGAGCAAATATGGTAAAATAGCGATGACCAGCCTTTTTGATTATAATATGACATTTTTTAGTCTGCCACAAATAGCTACAGACCTAGGAGAGTGATTGATGAAAGAATAAAACATTATTACTCTCCAAAGGACTGTCTTGTTACGGGCTGTAGGCCAGATTCTCAAGTGATGTGATTAAGTGTACTTCCATTGATTGTAATGGAGCTAATGCGTCTATGCCACTCAAAGTTTGGTTGGAATCCTGCTGTCAAGGACATGTATCAGTGGCAATAGGAACATACATACTCCATTTCATCTAACAGAACCACAAATGATTTACATGTCCAGTATCCTTACAAGTTGTGAAGAGGCTTGCAGCTGATTTTTAAATACCTTTGTTTGTGGCATTTTTCACTTAATGAAATACTTGCCTAAGAAACAAGAGTTACAGTGCCAAAGAAGACTTAATTCCAGAAAGCATAGGTTTGGTACTAGAAAGGTGAGTACGTATGTTAGCTAAGTCAACAGTTGGCAGACATTAACTGTTTAATGGACAGTTAACAGTAGTGACTTAATCTACTTTTTCCTGGGGTATTAAGAGATGTTAATTGTGGACACAAACCAAAACTATGGTAACTGAAACCTGACCACATCTGAAAATTCTCAAATTACTCTTCTTCACAAAAGAAAGTGATAACCTAAACAATCTTGTTTTCCAGTATATACAATAACAATAGTAAAAATATTCATAGCTCCACAGTCAAAAACAGTAGAAAAGCACAGTATCTCCACTTAGCTTAGTTTACAATATCTGCTTGTAGACTACTGCTAAAATATTAAAAGATATGTTACATATGTTCCTGGTCTGGTTGATAACACCAACTCTCCTAAATCAATGTCAGTGATTTCAGGGACTCTTGCCCATACAGAGGTCTGACATTTCGAGGAATCAGGTGATGCCTGGTTTGCTCATACCTTTGCTTCTCACCCTGATATCACCTATCTTCTGCCACAGCTGCTACAACCTATAAAGCTGATAATTTTCTATGGTGATGGAGGTAAGGAAAGTGACAGAGCTTCTCTGTACAAAGACAAGCAGATTTAGTTTCACTTTTCACATAGAAAATGGAAAATATGCATTTGAAAACTATCACTAGAGCTAAGGTACAAGGCTGTTGAAGATTTCAGATATTTGCCATCACAACATGTATGTAGCCTCTATTTGAGAATCCCTGTATTGATATTCTTAAAGAAATAAATGAAGAAAGGATTAGATCCTTGATATTACCCACAGGTACATATATTTGTCCCTAAAAAAAAAGATGGCATAACAAGTCTTCCAGTCTTTATACTAATGAATATTGGTTTTATTCCTTTTTCTGTAGAAAGTGAGAACAATACTCTAAAGTGATACTGAAATGACCTTTATGTATCTCACATATATCTGTAGAACTGGGAAGGACAATTTTGGTATCAGAGGTTCCCTAACTCTTAATCTGTCATATCCATAGAGTGTTAAAATTCATACCCTGAACTATTCCACATTTCTTTTGTTTATTATGTGATGCATTGCATTTGTGTGTACTTCCCTTAGCTCTACTTTTTAAGCTTCCTTCTGTGCAAGCATCCGGGCACTGATCAGTGCCTTGCTTCAAGCCCCAGAAAGCCGCTCTGCTACAGAGCAGTGTTGTACAAGCAGAACAAGATTGGCATATTACATGTCTTTTGTTACTTATTTGAAATTTAGTCTTATTTAGAGAATGTTTATTCCGCTTATGAATAATGTCTATCTACTAGGATAGAATTTATACACTTTTTTTTTAATATTATAAAACCATCACTGCTTCCATTTCTCCAAACATAAATTTTAGATCAAATATTTCACAGCAGGAGGAAAAATCTGCCAAGTGACAACTAGCAATAAAGATCAGCTTCCTAAAGTCAAATTCAAAATCAATAGCATTTTGTTATCCTACTGCATATAAAATGCAAGTAATTTGTGCATGCAACAGGTCATAAATGACACATTATGCATTTTTTTCCCTCGGGGATATCAGTCAGAGTTTATGATGTGTAAGCGAGAATAGAAAGATACTGTCTCATCTTGACAAATCTAATTAGTACCACAGCGTACCTCCAAGGACATACTAATGACAGATATTTGCACAGTTATAATACAAGCAATTAAAACTCTATGTGTGTATATAGATATAGACTTATATATATAATTACTATTCAAAGGATCATTCATCTAGGTCTGTTGCTAAGTAAAAATAGTTCCTTCCTATTTAGTATACCTAACTTTTCAAATTCAGACTTCTATGTGTCTTCTTTGGTGAAGAAAATAGTTTCCCACAATTTATCAATCTATCTGAGCAACGCTGCAGAGACAAAGCTCAAGTATGCTAGAAGGTTATCTATTGCATGCTTTGGCTGTTGATATAGCCAAGTCAGATTTCCCCTTAAAAACTCAGGATGTTGTACAATAAAATCACCACTGTTACATTCATTGAAGTGGGAGTGAACAGCTATTGATGCAAATTTGACTGGAAGTCAAGCTAAGAAAAATACTGTTATACTGCTAGAGGTTCCCAATGCAGGTGCTTGCAGTATGATTCAGGTGCCTAAGAAAGGTCTCCAGTGTTGTTATAGATGCTTTACGATATCAGGGACATCCTCACAGGACTGGCAGGCATAATCTACAGGACAGTAACTTCTAAACTGCCTGGAAGATCCCAGACAGGATGTCCTAAACCACTGAAAATAGAAATTAGATTTTTATGTCCCTAGTTACCAATATAAACAAAATTGGCTGCAGGAGTTTATCTGAGGACTCCTGAGGAAGACATTGTTTGCTACTACATAATCTCATGTGGGGTGGATTGTATATTGATACCATTGTAATGTCATTATTCCAAAAAGAAGAGGCAATAACACCAAGATGATTGCCCTCCCCCCTACAACCACCCTGTTACTGCAGTACCCACAGTGCTATCCTGATGCTTTTCTCTGCCTGTTCCTTGCTTTGCAGGGCCCAGGTGTTGTGTATATTTTTGTCCATCTCCTACCAGTGCTAAACTCCTCCCCAAACCTGCAGTGATTGTATTTACACAGCTAGACCAGTAGCGAAAGGGGGGACCTACAGATGGGCAATGTTTCCATCAATTCAGCCAGCAGCAATTCTCCTTGTTCTCAGAAAAATGCCAAAGTTAAGCAGAGCTCCTGCCAAGAGGTCAGTGGGGCTTCAGGTGCCCAGTGGGAGAATGAGAAAGACAGGCATTTTTGTTGCTTTGAAATCACCTGATGGAGCCTATTGAGTTTTACTTTTACAATTGACAGGGGTCATTCAGCAACAGGTTCAAATCAGATTCCTGAATTTCTCCAGACATCCTTGCCACCCATATAATACACATTCCCTCTCCCAAGACAAATTTCACTGTCTGTATTACAGTCAACCAGAATCCAAGTCAGTTTACTTTAGATGAACACTGCAGTGGATCAGGAGATTCATGAGCAGATCGGTTGTCCCTGCTTCAGGGGAGGCAACATCTGTCACAGGAGTGGAGGGTGCAGCTGAAGGCTGTTACAATTTCAGCCATCCAATTTTAATCCACCACTACATGTCTGCTAGAGCCTCCTGGCACTTTGGGTTATGATTGTTATTGATTTTCAATGAGGATGGGAACTTTAAAAAGTTATATATACATTTCTATAAAAAGATTACTCAGGGAACATATACCTCTGACTCCACATCACAATTTATCATGCACACAGAACTACCCTATCAGGTCACAACTGTCACCTTTACATCAACAGATTGATTTGCTAAATTCCAAACAGCTAAAACTCTGAGATCCTTACTATTCTTACTCTAGTTTCAGAGTTGTCACTTAGGATACAATCTGAAGACCCATAAGGTCTTGTAAGTATAAATAAACCTTGACACCTCTGAAGAGAACACCATGCGACTTTCAGAGTCCAGAGTGAGCTTGTAGTCCTGGCAGCTTGGATAAAATACCCCTTGTATTTGTGAGTTGAGCTCTCCTTAAGGCATAATAAGCATAGCAGTCCATGGTTAAGGATGGGGACTTGATTTTACAGTTCAGCAGCTATGCCTCCCACTACCCCAGAAGAAAAACAAAACAAAAAACCCAAACCAAAACAAAAACATACCCCTACTCCATTCAGACTCACTCAAATGTAAAATAGTAATTTTCTGTATTTATGTTATTTCATAGTTATTTTATGTATTACAGTCCTTCTTCTGCCAAGAGCACACACCAAAAAAAAATCAAATAAAATATTTAATGTGAAATGCCTTTTTAACGCTGGGCATATTAAAAGCAGAGGGCTAGTCATGCTACTAAAGAAAAAGAGGTTGTTCCCTTTTAAATAATAACATTGTTGCTAGGGCAATTCAGCCGGGATGTGGGAAGCCTCAGAGCAGCCAGCTCTAAATGAGAGAGCTGGTAGGTTTTGACTTGTCTGTTCCACTCCCCAGATGAACACTCCAATAAATAGGCTATAGAGTATTCTGGATTCAGGTCATTAATGGCTCCTGTTCGACCTATTCCACTTCACTTGGAATATTTAAATACTAATTAAGGGAGCAGAAAAGAGGAAGAATGACTGTATAAATCGACACTGTATGTTAAGCACTGGCTCGAGCCTTGGGCTTTAACCTGGTGACCTTATCAATTCACCACTGTTGCAATGAGACAGGCAGGAGTATCCGCCTATGGTAAGGAGGGTACCGCAGGGAGAAGAGGACCAGGGATTAGAACCCTTCAGTGAAGGACTGGGCAATGGATATGCAATAATCTGCTGCATTTTTTCAGGCCCAGCACATCACCCTTAGTGAATCCACAGACATCTGCAGCTCTCAATAATCACTCTTTTCCCTTGCAAGGAAAATGCTTTCTACCACAAGAAAAGACTATACCTATGCCTGTTGTTCAGGTGATACTTATGCCTGACTGTGGCGTCCTCCTCTTTTCATCACTCTGCTGTGGTTTCTGCACCCTTGGCTTATACAAATGGAAAGGAAAAGACAAAATTTCTGCTGTGGTTAATAGTTAGTAGCTTGCAATAAAATATCAGTAACAATGTTCTTTCCTGAAGTGGTCTAATAACTTTTGTCCAGAAAGGTCTTGCCTCATCATAAGCATGTAGCCAATTTCCCAGCACTTCCATAGGCACAGGGAGTTGAAAACTGTTCACTGGACTCATGCTTTTTGCTTCCTTTATACATTTATGTGGGAATAAAATGCAGAGCAGAGAGAAGAAAGACCCTCAGAACCCACTGTACACACCTGAACAGATACTGTCCACCATGTTGTCTGGCCAGCACCAGAGGCCAAGAGATGCAGATACTGGCCGGTGAGTAACAGAGTGCGGAACAGCTCAGAGGAAGAAGAGCAAGAGGACTCCAACCATCAAAACCTTTTGCTTTCCTCCAAATGCTGCTAAAGCATGTGATTACAGTGGATTTAAAACCACTTACTATGGAGGATCTGTAGTCCTGGTAACCTTCAATAGGTTAGGAACCTAGTTAGATCCACTAATATGGATCATGTTTTCTGTTGGACATACATAGTAATACAAAGGCAAGACTCCTCCTATCATTGAGAGAGAGGCAGATGATGGAAACAGGGAAAGACAACTTAAATAGGAAAATTCAGCTTATCTTTGCAAGCTTCTCTGTCTCACCATTATCTGCAACAGGCTCTGTGAGTGGGGCAGTGATCTACAGTTCAGCACAGAAATGGGTGGCAGGCACCTAGCGTAGGTCTGAGTATGAAGGAGCTTCTGCAGGCTGTTGAGCAGAAAAGTCACAATTTTAAGAAAAGCTAATTTATTTACAGCTGCAGCATAAATATTCTCTTGAGATGGCTGACATTCAGCTATTTCTTTTCTTTTGTATCATATTACATTCCCGTACATGTGAATGAATGAATGCAACTGGAATAACTAAAAGGGAATAATATATAAAAGGAGTTTCACAACTGATACCAGAATTTACAGACTTCTAAATTCATCGCA
This sequence comes from Mycteria americana, assembly GCF_035582795.1. Taxonomy (NCBI): domain Eukaryota; kingdom Metazoa; phylum Chordata; class Aves; order Ciconiiformes; family Ciconiidae; genus Mycteria; species Mycteria americana. The sequence goes on from NC_134367.1 coordinate 59,109,197, forward strand.
CAGAGTACTGAAGCGTTGCTCTACAGTTTATGTAATTAAAGCACAAAGAGAATAACCTTTCAACACATATCATGTATATATTGGCAAACTTCTCAAAATTAAAAGGTAGTCTTTCTGCAGACTAAAGGCTTAGAAAGCTGTGACTGGGACTGTCTGTGAGGGAACATTTGCAGATTTATTGGTGACTGATAGTTACAAAAAGGTAATATTCTTTATGAAATGTGGAAAATAGGGTTGGAGATTATGCAGCAACCAATTCTACATGACAAAAGAAATAGAATAGAGATTATGGACTATGAAGAGGATGGTGCATGAAAATTAACTGAACAATTGAATTCAGAAAAGGCACTTATAATTACATATGGTGCTGTGTACTTTTTTAATTTCCTTTTCTGTTATTATATCTGTATTGGTTTTATTTTTGATCAATAGAGAGCATCTGATAATTTAAAGAAGTAAATTGTATTAATCTTTTCCATTCATTCTCCAAGAAATTATGTACACCAATCTTTTGATCTCATTGATTTCAATAAAAAGTTTGTAGAATAAAAGATACATCCTATCAAGCCATTTCATTATCTAGTTCAAAGAAAATACGTACTTCATAGAGTATCAGTAAATAATACTAATAGCAGTACTACTACTAATAAATACTATGAGGTGAAACTAGAAGTTATTAATGCTGTATTTTAAGGTGATATATTTTTTGGGATTGTAATAATGACTGTTTCTTAGGATACAGTACACTACCGTGTGCTATATGGAAAAACAACAAACTAAAGAATCTCTGAAGAAAATAGTTTGACTAATACTAATTAGAAAACCTCTATAACACTATGAACAGAAAATTACTTTCCAAAGATGTACGGCCAGATTAAAATGGGGATGGGGCAACTGCATGAAAGGGAAAAGGTCTTTTGAATACAAAGAGATAATCTCTGACTCAGGAATTTAATTCATTTCATATCCCTAAATGCTGAGCAAGTATTTTGGCAGGGCAAGGGTTAAGCATTTGATGCCTGAACTTAAACTTTTTCCTCAGCTAGTGGCTGCTGACGAAGACAAGATAATGCACCAGCTAGACCAATCCTCTGACATGTTGGCTGTTCTCATGTTCTTGCTGAACTTATTTTCATCAAGTAATACCAAATAAATATCAAAGTCAAAGAAAAACCCATTTTAACAATACTTTATTTCTGTTATTGCTTCTCCATTGCTCTTTATTTGCAATGCTACTTTTATGGAAACAGGATCTTTTCACTTTAAGAACCTGCTGCTTATACCCTACTTGCAATCATAATTCTTCCATTGTGATATTACAACCATTTCCATGTCAATCTATTGTGAGGATTACAGTGATTCCAAATGGGAGGGAGCAGCAAGAGAAAATGAACTTTTAAGAAACAAATCTACTATTTTTATGCAAATGCCCTTTATAATAAAAAGGAGAAATATAAAATGTATGGGGGGATTTTTTTTCCACATGGAAAAATTTTTCAAAACCTGCTGTGAATTTCTAGTGACTCTAAAGAAAAGAAATATGGAAAACTCAGAAACTAAGCTCTATGTTTTTAAATAAGATTCTTACTATATTTTCCTCTTTCTTATATAATGCATCGTATACCTGGTATAAATCACTTTTTGAAATAATTAATCAGCTGAAGCACAGCAGCTCTTCATCATACTCCAAGAATACCAAATCAAAATACTTCCAAACCCCACATTTTCAATCTAGCTGCAATTATCTGAAGGCATGTATCTGATTTTGGTTTTTCTGAGGACAGCTACAAAGATTACTTTAAAGATACTTTTGTGTACATAAAAAATTGGTTGTACCTCATGTAACAAGTTGGCATATGTGGTTAACTCCTTGCCATGAAGATTCAAATGATGGATTTGGACCATTGCTGCATGCAAGGAGTCAGAATCCCCTGAGGGCAACCTGGTCTTCACCCCCACCGGAGCCCTCCTGATCAAGGGGAAAAATCCAAGTAGTAGCAATTCAGGATAGTTTCTCTAGAAAAGCTCAGAGCGTGGAATGTGATAGTAGGGAAGGAAGTCTTCTACACCTGGGAAATTCAATTTTCTCTAGCAACAAGTGTAACTGAGAAAAAAGATCTTCAAAAGATTTTTAAAAGGAATAAGGATATATAACTGAGAAAAGGTCTCTTTGCTCCAGATAGATTTCCCCTGCAGAGAAGAGTGGGAACAAAAATCTTACCAAACACTTCTCCCTCCCCCCCGCCCCCCTTCCCCCCCCCAAAAAAAAGCGCCTTGATGCTTGCAAACCTAATAGGTGACCTCTGCATTTTGGGGAATGCATCATTGGATCCTGCTGAAGAAATACTAATACTAGCTATTACTTGTTCTGGAATAGGCCAAGGTATGAACTGTAGTATTAGATAAATTACATATGAAGAAGAGGAATTCTGTCTATTTGTACAGATGTCTTGAAGCAATCTGAGAACTTCAAGGAGGGGAAGTGGAAACCAGTTTCAGTCAGACCACCATTACACTGTGTTTTAAAACACGATCAGCAGTAAAATAAGTTAACTCCCTCTCTGCTGACATACTTCTAACCTTTGACTTCAGAGAGCCCAGTTAGGTCAGCAGATGTCAGCAGGATTTAGGAGCCCACATCCCATTGAAAATTCATATGAGATGAGTCCTAAATCACTTGAAAAGTTGAACTTCAGTAATTTGGAGCTGAATTTCCGTCTTTCCTTACATGTTTGAATTTCATAGTCTAGTAGAGCATTGGTTGATACTTCAAATTAAGCGGAGGAAAATTTGTCTCATATACCTTTGCAAGGAAGTGTAAAAAATGCCTTCACTTCATTCCAAAATTGCTTATAAAGAACATTATGCAGATATGACCTTTAACCTTCTGGCTCTGTGTGGTTTTTTCTTGTATGCATATGTATTTCGAAGAGCTTTTACATTATTCTGATTATTCAAGTACAACAGACACTGAAGGGATTAGTGGTTAGTTAGTAGTTAAAAGATATTCTGTGTTGTTGAGCCTGCTGAAATAGTCTCATATGACTGATTGTATTGCGACCCTCTCTGCAATAATTCATACCTGAAATGACTTTAGAAAGAAAAGTAAGGGAATGCCTAAGGACCAGGTTTAAAAGATAACAGGTTTTATTGGGAAATTTTATAGAACATTTTACTTACAGCTATATCACTTTGTGTAGTAATTTCTTGAGAACTTAGCAGACCGCAGGGGTTAACAATAATCAACACAGAATAAATTACTTCTATAAAATCAAAACTGCAGGAAGTACAGTTGACAAGAACAAGAAAAGTGCCAATTACTGCACTTTAAACCAGTGACCAACCATGGCAAAGAGACATTGAGCTGCTCCCTTTCCAAAAGGCAGTAGGCTTCACCTTTTCATGATCTGAAAGCTGGACATTTAATTTTTTCTCTTTGAAATAACTCTTCAGTTTGATATGTTTTTTACATTTTCTTTTACAAATGCTGAGATTTGTTCAAAAATCAAATGTTTCATTTCCAGCTTCTCAGTATGCAGATGAGATAAGAGTGTAAATGAATTCTGAACTCACAATCCTAAACTATCAGCACCCTGAAAAATCCATCATTTGTTTGGTTCCACAGCAGAATATTTTATTGATCAATAGTAATACCTTCCCTTCTTTGGAAACAAACTGGTACTCTAAAACAGTAAAAAGAAGTTTTACCTTCCTGTTCATCTTAGAAATCTGACATTTCAGAAAGAGATGCCAAAGGGATATTTAGACGTACTTGTGAGTTGATATAAACTGAGAGGTACATCTTATCTTTTAAAATGTCAAAATGAAGGTTGGAGGAAAATGGTTGCCATTTATCTTAAATAGCATGAAACCTTCTGCAGCAAGAGCACTGTATGCATTCCCTTTGTTATTTGGTTTTGGAAACTCAACTCTACACATCCCTGAAACCTTCAGAGGGGATTAGAGAAAAACACTGACTTTTTTTTGTTATGGAAAAAAAGAAAAAAAATCTGTTCCCATTTGTAAAATAATGATAGTCATAATAAATATTGAAGGTCACTGAGATAAATAATAGGTTACAAATACCTCTGTCTTCACTCTGGGAAAGTGTACTAGTATAAAGAAGCTCTGTAAAGAAAATTCCAGATCTGTGCTTCCTCTGGTGGAACTACAGTTATCTCTCAAATAAGTGTGTCTAGGAATGATTAATAAGATGATTTGCTTGCTTTCTTCTATTCCGAGCTAACCTGACACTGGAGGTAGGACCAACTTTGTTTGTCTTAACAGACTGATATCTACAGCCTCTGAAAATGAAAGCAGTTCTAGCAATAGTTCAATATACTCTCCACAACTTATAGTGCAAGAGAGTCTCACATCACAAGTCTGCCAAGTCTTCCATATGGAGCTATCCAGTCATTACAGCATGCAAAGATGGAGACCACCACATGGATACAGCTTGAATATATATATGCATAAGTCATATTGAAGAGACCTGGTCCCAACTGTCTTACCAGAGACAGAAGAAAAAGGCATTTTTAGCCAACAAGAATACAGAAATTTTTATATTGGGTTATGCAGTAAAATATATATATATTGAAAAGACCTTGCTAAAAAATGAAGAGACTAAATTCCTCATTTGACACAAGGGGAAAACTAGAATAAGTGCTCGTGGCAAGTCAGTCATCTTATGTTACTGATATATCTCATCTGTAAATGACAATTTACTGTGAAACCGTATTACAAGTTGTGCTGTCTGGGAGAGAGAAAACTGAAAGATGCTGAAGAAAATTGTTATGTGGCTTGCAAAACAGTATAACCAATTTCATGAGAGACAGTAGTTAGCTACAGTCCATAGTAAATAGGAACAGGTGAACCAAGGTCCATCTTCTGTCAAGGGCTTACTTTCTAATAAATATGAGAGTACTTCATCTGTATACTTACAGAATAGCTAAAGGCAAGTCCACTACACAGGCACCTAAAATACTAGGGAAACAAGGTTTTCTAAAGCATGCTTTGAAACTTACGTGGCTATCAAAATATACCCCCAATATTCTTTCTGATATACTATTTGTTTTCAGTGTGTGTTCCCATAAGAAAAGATTTCTAGGAAGCAGTGGCAGTCATAATAGAAATGGCTCCTCTGAAGGTTTTGGGTTGTTTTTTCTTTTCTTCTTTTTTGGTCTGAAAGAATTTTTGGAAAATATCCCTTCTGTTTTAGGGCATGAGAGGGCTCTTGAACTGATACCAAGGAACAGAACTCAGTGTTTAGGTAAAAGTTAATGGTGTGTCGTATCATTTTCTTTTTGCAATACCAATTCCAAAAATGGTAATCTGAAGTTGAAGTTTAACCTTGATAGACTACATTAATATTATCATTCATCGCTGATCTTTATTTGGAAATAGGCGTGGTGTCAATGGGGAGCTGAGACACATAGCATACGCTGTCACAAGATCTTTGTTGAGGGTACATATTCACAATACATCTCATCTAAAACATGTTCTGAGATTCGCAAGAGCTGGGAAATCTTTACACCATCTTACAAAGGTTTCTTTAATAGCAGCTAATGCCAGATACTTACATCTTAGATGAAAACTTTGTTTTGAATGAGTATTAAGTAATCTGGAGAAAATGGGATATGTTTTTGAGCCTATTGAGACCCATTCTAAGTAGCAAAATCTTTGACTGAGTAGGAAAAAGTCACTGTGTCCTCCCCTACTCACAGTCATTCCTGAACCAGCTACCATGAATTAGCCATGTCTTAATCCATTTTATTCAGGATTATACCATGGCCAAGTTTTGGAACGTGTGAAAAACTTGTCAATTCAAGTTTGATGAGAAAAGATCACTACATAGTATTCATGTACAGGTACAGAGACTTAGATATCTTTTCTTTTCTCCCTATACAGATATTTTTATGGCACGTCATCTACACACTGAAAAGAAGGAAAACCAAGAAGATTCTCTGAAGGTTACCTGAGGAAAAAAAAATCACTTCAGTTATCATATCTATTCTCTGCATCCATCCTCCTGCCTGCCCAAATCAATCAACACCTGTCAGCAGAACAAGGTCGTGACCAGATTTTAGAAATTGTTAGTGATACCTGACTTTTACCCACAAGTAAATTAACAGCAAATGAGACTATTAGTGAGTCTGTCTTGTACCCATACCTAAGCCTGGAGGACTTCTAATATTGCTAATTTTCACACTACCACATTCTGAACAAACAAAGCCAGTAGAGTTCCTCAAGAGCACAATGAATAGCCTACAGATTGGTTTAGGGACTCTCATTTTTGTGAGCTGGAAATCAGGCTTACAAACCCTCCTCACCTAATTTTATCTATTATAAGGGATCTGAGATTGACCTGCAATTTAAATCTTCCTATCACAGTTCTTCAGATCTCTGCAGAGTAAATGAGATAAAATAAAAAAGACCTCAACTGACCAAACAGATATGAGATTCAGAGTGGTCTCTAATTTATCCCAGTGATAAATGCCAAGAAGTGGTTACCTGGCTACATTATTTAGCTCCAGAAATGGAGCCATTCTGTATAATAATACCTGGAAATATCCCTTGCTAGGCAGTGAGATATCCGTGTGGCATATAAAATGAAACCTGAAATTATGGGTAAGTCTGAATTAAAATGTATGCGCAAGTAAGTACAGTTCCATAACTCTACACTATTACTTGTCTGAAGAAACTATGGAATCCAAATTCAGCTTTTAGGGGTCAGTTATGACTTTTTCCTGTGAAAATGAGTGCATGAAAAGCAACACTTTGATGTGTACACTTTAAAAGGCTATTTGTTTTCTTTCCAAAGTGCAAGTGACGTCCCAATTTCTACATCAACTCTAACTTGAAATGTCATGTAAGTTGTATGATAGCCATGGAAATATGCATAGAAGATACCAAGAAGTGCAAGGTTATTAAAGGAAATATTTTTTTGTGTGTCTTATATTATTGTTATTATATGGGCAGAATATTTTCTTTGCTTAGTCTTTTTTGGTGTATAATAATGGCATTATATAATTTTTGTGACTTACAAAGAGAGAATTGGCAGGATTCTCAACTGAAGAATGTAGCTCAAGATTTTCCCATTTCCTACAAAAGATGCTAACTTATTTTCCCATCTGGCAGAGTAGATCCAAATCCCAAGTGAGTGTTTTTTTCAAGTATATATGCCACAACATTCTGTATTAATGGTTTCCACATAAAGCAATAATAACATAATTTTAAAGCAACATTTTTTTCACTAAGCACATGTGCTGGTTTTGCCTGGGATAGAGTTATTTTTCTTCATAGTAGCTAGTATGGGGCTACGTTTTGGATTTGTGCTGGAAACAGTGTTGATAACACAGGGATGTTTTCGTTACTGCTGAGCAGTGCTTACACAGAGCCAAGGCCTTTTCTGCTTCTCACCCCACCCCACCAGCGAGTAGGCTGGGGGGCACAAGGAGCTGGGAGGGGACACAGCTGGGACAGCTGACCCCAGCTGACCAAAGGGCTATTCCATACCATATGGCATCATGCTCAGCCTATAAAGCTGGGGGAAGAAGAAGGAAGGGGGGGGGGACATTCGGAGTGATGGCGTTTGTCTTCCCAAGTCACCGTTACGCGTGCTGGAGCCCTGCTTTCCTGGAGATGGCTGAACACCTGCCTGCCCATGGGAAGGAGTGAATGAATTCCTTGTTTTGCTTTGCTTGCGTGCACAGCTTTTGCTTCACCTATTAAACTGTCTTTATCTCAACCCACAAGTTTTCTCATTTTTACCTTCCAATTGTGTCCCCATCCCACCGGGGGGAGTGAGCGAGCGGCTGTGTGATGCTTCGTTTCCAGCTGGGGTTAAACCACAACAGCACAAAATTACCCATGTTAGTACAGAACATCTTCCTAATGTGAATATATCTATTTTTTCAGTATTAATTTGCTGAATCATAAAAGTAAAAATGGCTTTTTCCCTACCTCCCTGAAAATGTAAATGTTTATCCACATAAAAGCTATAATACCTGAGGAGGATGGTTTTGGTATAGGATTCAGGCCTTAGAAAGAAAAAAAGAATTTTGATCTGTGGTTTAATTGTTAAGTGACTCAGAGAAGTGACATGTTAATCTTGAAAATGATTCATATGAAAGATTTACTTGTTGGCTAACAGTGCTTTAAACTTATTCAGTGACAGATAAGATAAAAATCTTCTCTGAATTCAAAGATATCTAAAACAGAAGATGATTTATTTTTAATATCTATCTATATAGAGTATGTCTAAAATATCTGTTTATCCTACTTACATTAGGCTTTTAAGCATATAACCCAAAAGAGGGAGAATGCATTAATGATAAGCCTGTGTGTTTGTAATATGCATGAAATAAAAATAATCTCTACTGAGACATGTTTGTGAAATTATTTTAACAATGTAAGATTCCAAATTTTAGAAAATGAATTCAAACTGCACATGCTTGTGCAGAGCATAGAATGTTGCAAAATTATAATTAATTTTAAGTCACTCCCATTGCATTTTTCTAATGAGCACTAGCATAGAAATGGAACAAAAGTGTTGAAACATCTCTTAGTTGCCCTTTCTGGGCATGTCTCTGCCCTATGCATGGATGGAGCATCCATTTACTTACATTTTTGGAATGTGAATCTTTCTGAAGTTCATAGCCTCTCTCAGTTCCTGTGTCTGTGTTAAAACACTAGACACCGAAACAAAATAGAGTTCCACCTTATTTGGTCATGGAAGACCAATTAACATCTAAGTGGACTTCAGCAGAGCAGTCCTCAAACCTTAGTGATACATCTTAGAACAGAGGAAAACCTTTCCACTTTTTTAATGGCATAATCAGTCCAAAAAGCATTCATAATGGTCAAGTCTCACCTCAGTGCAGTTTAAAAGATCTTATTCTGAGTTAAGAAAAGCCTCCATCTCGAGGTGGCTCCTCCATGTTGTTATTGCTAACTGGAACAGAAAGTGAGCTACATCAGGGAAAAATTTTGACCTGGTTGGAATGATAGTTTCCTTATTTCCTCCCATGGATTCTAAATCAAATAATCTTTAGCATCTGCTGTAAACATGCACAAAGTCATCCCCAAACCATTCAGCTCTCATCCACAAGCTGTAACACCTCCCCACGTTCTCTGTAATAGCAGATCCATGGAGTAGGAGCTCCAGTATTCCTAGCCCACAGTAACAGCAGGTGCTTACAAAGTTTCCACCCAGCCTGAGTGCCTTGCATGCACATCAGACACTTGCAGGACCTCTATAATGTTCCTGGCATCTCGCCCCAGTCTTAGTTCTTTTGTGCTTCACTCCCTGACTCTCATGGTGATAGGAAAAAGAGGAGAACAAAGGTTCTCAGGAAAGGAGGTTCAAAGGAGAACAAACCTATGCCTGAAGTTCAACCATGATGCCTGAAAAGGATATTTAGGCATATTTGTCCTGATTTCATCCCATTCTCTTTCATCCAACAGAAAAACCCTTTTGTTCCATATCAATGAAATAGAGGCAGCAGCTGAAAGGACATTTTTCAGCCTGGTATTGCTTTCCAAACTGCCTGTGCTATATTCAGAAATCTTTGAGTTATGCTCAAAAATGCCCCTATAAACACAATGTTTTCCTGTTTATTAAGCCTTCACATAGTCTCAGGTCATATTCAAAATGCGCAACTCTGTTCTGGGTGTTTTTATAGATCTTCAAATCTGGACTTATTTGCCCCTAGTCTTCTAACATTTATCTTCCCTCCCGCTCAGGGGGGCCTGATGTAAGGCCCTACTATTTTCATTCAAAAGAAAGGAAGCGATGGAACAATTAAGTAAAGAACGAAGGCCATACTGGAAGTCTGGCAGGAGACAGCTGAACCCAGGTCTCCTCTTCTAACTTCTGCCTCTTTGCTCCTCTGCATCGTGTAACGTTTAAGCTAAATCTATTACAGGCTTCCTCTAAGTGTAGTTGTTCGTATTCTTTGCCCATCTTTTCAAGCCACTTATACACATTCAGCATGTGTATAAACTTTCTTGAAATCTTTCCATCTTGGATTTTAAGAATACCAAAGCTACTGCTATTTTCTCATTTCAGGAAACTTTCAAGCAATTCTCTGAAGTTTCTTTAATATTAATACAGCAGTCTCAACTGATAACTTTGTCAGTATAACTAAAAGAGATAGAGATGTCCTCTGCAGATGTAGAAGTTGATAGTCCCTTCTAAATTTTTAAGAAAGCTTTCGAGAGCTACTTAGTTATTCTAAATACATCTTTGCAAGATTTTGCTGGCTGTTATATTCTGGTCAAAGGCCTATTCATCATCTAACCTTTCTTTATTAATTTCCTTTTCTATTATATCAATAGAGTGCAGCTTCAGCTGTAATTAGATAAGTGCTAATAAATAAAAAATGCATACTTTCATATTTATTGAAGATGAACATTTACATTACAGTCGATATTTCAGCCTTACAGCTTACATTGACTATATTCTTATGGTCACATAACTGATAATCTTTCACTCACTAACACAATTCATCCCCCCAAAAGTACAATACATTCAGAATACTATTAAAGTATTATTGTGGAAGACAAGAATAGACACAAAGTGTACCTAAAATAATTAAATGACTAATAATGAATAACATTCGCAATATGAAATAGAAATAGGCCATAAGACATTGTACTACACTCGCTATAACTTTTCTTGGCTTTTTATTTAAAGTTGTGCTTTATTTAAACCTTAGGCCAGGTGCCACATAGGAAGTGTGAAAGAAACTGTACAGGATGATATTCTTAAAGAACTCTACCTACATACTGCACAGCATCCCGTGCACTCCCCAGGACCTGCGCAGGCAGGCTACTTTTGATAGATTAGTGGAGAAAAGCTAAAGTGCCTTTAGGGTTCTTCCACTATTGGGAACTGCGACAAAAGTTCCACACCACCTAACCAGGCAAATAAGATTTAAAAAAGACATCAGTCTTATTTACAGCTGAGCCTATTTCCAAGTCCAGATCAACAGTTCATTCCTGCTCATCCTGCTGACCAGGGCAGGAGTGGTATTGTTAGCTTTTAAGGGACATCCTCAAGACATCTGTTGTGGGAGAGAGCTGGAACTTTTTCTTTGTCACCAAATGGGCAGGTGCAGGTTAGATTTTCTTCCCTCCATTTCTAGAAATGCTCAGACCTGGCGGACTACAACCTGACAGAGTCCCTTGGGTATTTATTCCTCAGAGGGTGCTATTCCCTAGCAAACCACTACGCAAATGGACTCAGAAGACCACTAAACATCAGGGGCTTGTTAAAGTCACTGTTCCAGTGGTCAAGTGCTGAAAATGTTGTTATTAGGTCTGCAAGTATAAGAAAGTGTAAGATCTGCTTGTCATGGAAAAAAAATTGTCAGGATTTGTGTTAGGCACAGTGTAGTTCTGTCCCAGCTGATACTTCAATTCACAGGGTCCCGCAATTAGTATCACCTTTCGTCAGGAGCTACTTCTCTGAAGAAAAAAGTATAGAGTAAAAAGTGTTAGAGTGCTGAAGCACTTGCAGATTCATATAGTGGAAATTTGAGGCAGGTAACTTTTATACAGAATAAATTCAGGTGATGCCTTTGGAAGGGCACAAGCCATGAAAATGCTATTTGTACAAGAGATTCACAGAAAATTAATGGTCCATGTGTTGGGAAGTTCACATTATTCATATCTATGTCCAAAAAAGTGTTCATGAAATGTTGGTTATAAAATCAATGAAGAATAAAATAATTTATGATTTCCTTGTCTTCCCACTTCATTGCCTTAGCATCTAAGTTGGAAACACAAAACAAAAGAAATGTTTCTGCAACCAAAAGTAAATCAGCAACTTACTAACTGATAATAAAGGACTAAAAATATATGCTCTTTCACATAGAACATGTGCTCTTCTTTTTCAGCTGATGAGACACTACTGTAGTTCTAGTTTTATTCAAAACCATTGAAAATATTCTCTACAATCACTGGGAGAATAAAAGGTAATATTTCTACATTTAATGTAGCAGAAAAGTTTGATTCTACCAATTAAAAGAATGAAAGGCATAAAAGAACATGAAAGATTGAAAGCAAACACAGATATGAAGTCTTGACTGTAGTTGAAAACAAGAGAATCTTTTCCAAAACCAAATTCAGAGATTTAGCAAACTTCATGTTGGCAACTTTCATTAAAGACCTAAGTAAGTGCATCTACTTTTTGAAGACTTAGAATTATTCAGTTAGACAAAGTGAAATAATTCTCAACAGAAGCTTAAAGATAACAAAGATTGTGTTAGTAGTAATAGCAACAATAGTGATTTCAAAGATATCGACTTGACTTATTCAATGAGTCCACAAATGTAAAAGAGTTTACAGTAAATGTAAAAACTGGAATAAAAATAGGACTGAGACAGAGAAAAAGGTGGAATGATATCTTCAAGAATATGAGTGTAGAGAATATATTCTGTAAAAGCATGAACACATTAGCTGAGTTTTCATTCACACTAACTTGAACCAGTGAATCTGTGGGAAGGTTGTTTTCACTTGTATATTCCTTAGGGACAGCTGACAAAAGCTGTTTTAGTGGGGAAACTATTGAGACAACTATTACAATAAAATATACTTTCAAAAGTACACCGAAGTTTTGGAAGTCTACAGTATGATTCTGCGAAATCCCAGACTTTGAGACAGGGTGCAGTTCTTCATGAATTGCACTAAGCCTGAAGATTTTAACACCTCCATTTCTCTGTCTGCAGAATACACAGAATATTCTATTTTAAAGTGCATTAATGTTGTATCTCATGTTTAATTTATATTTACTTAAATAAAGCACACTCTAAAAGAGAATGTACATACCTTTGGTATCGCTTACATTCAAAGATGAGATCTGAGAGAAGAAAGAGGAACATGGTGTACAGCCAGAACTTCACAGGCTGTTGTAAACACTCCATTTTTTTAGCACACTTTACACATTTTTGTTTGTTTTGATACCTATTCTTGTGCAAAAAAGAAAAATATCTGTGGTTTTTTGGTAGGTTGGTTGGTTGGGATTTTTTCAGTTTAGAGACTGATCTCCATATCACATAGTGAACTACAGGCTGTTCACCAGGTATCTGAGAAAATGAGTAGTGCAGGGTGGGAAGAAGATCTAAGGAATTTTCTAGGGACTTACTATTACAAGCTTTATTTCACCATTCTTAACACAAGGACCTAATATTAATCATAACTATTTGTTATGTCTTGTGTGCCTACATGACCAGGAATTCAGATTTCTGCACAATTTTTTGCAGACGTCCTACAGGACAAGAGGAAAGGTGTCCCTTCCTGCTTATTGAAATAAACATAGAAAAACAGGGAGAGGTGGAATTAGCTGAAAATGAGATTGCTGGGCTAGCAAACAGACACATAATAGCATTATAAGGTGTTTTTTGTTGCTAGTTAAATAATTTCACCTGGAAAACAGCTGCCTCCTCCAGTGGGATAAGGTTGACACTGGAATTGCTCCAATGCAACCTATGTACATCTATTTTCAAGAGAAGATGCAATCCATATCTTTCTACCTGGGCATTTTCAGGGGAAGAAGGAACATCTGGAAGTTAAAATTGTGTTCACATTTGAGAAATGCCAAGAAAATGTGAACAGCTTAATGAAAGAATAAAGGGGAAGTGGCTGAGTCTGCAGATACAGGGAATCAATGGTTATGACTTGATGATGTTTGTAAATAAACATTATGCTGCATTCAACATCTCTTAGAGCAGCTCAGGGCCACAGAGAGAAGAATGGACATGGGTTGGTTGAAATTTTACATAATGTTTGCAATATCTCAGGAAAGGTCACATTATGAAAGAAATCTTGGGCCTTAGGCCTGCAAAGACACTTGTCTAGTTTTAAATTTAGGCACCTATATGCCAGGGTCTGAAGCCTTATTGTTAAAACTCATTAAAGATGAAGATTTATTTAAAGACCAGTTTCTGCTATGGGGAAAAACGCTTTTGGAACATGAAGATTTCTGAGACTCAAGAATAGACTCAAGATCACTGTAAGTACAAGAACCAAGAAGTACTCTTGCTGCCTGTCCTTCTTGGAGTAGTGGTGATTTGAGACAGCAGAACTAAGAATCTAATAGACAGGATAATTAGGGGGAGAACCAAAGGTGGGGAAAGGGAGGAATGAAGGCGGGTTGGAGAGGCGTCTGCCCATGGGGAGCACGGGCTCAGCCGCCCTCCTCCCTGCACTTGGGGATGTGGGACCACCGCAGCCACCTAGCACTGGGAGGAGCGGCGTCCCACTGCAAAGGGCTCTGGCGGGGGGCAGTGAGGAAGCTCATAGGTCCTGAAGCCCACCACATCTGGCCATCTCCAGCAGAGTGGAGAGTGGAGTAATCTCTTTTCTTCCTGTTTGGGTTACTTATGTAAAAAAAAACCAGTCAGGAAGCAGAAAACATAACGCGTGATTTATATAGCTAAATAGAGCTGGTAAGCACTAGAAATACTCTCACGAATTTCAGTGTTCACTTTTGGAGAGTTGTATAGTTTAACATTTACTTTACTAGAACATTAAAGCTTAAAAACATTACCAAGAAGTAATATTCTCTAAAATATTAAGGAAATCAAAGAATCTTTACAAGTTAAAATTATTGTAAGATTCTAGTGTAGAGACTATTGCTTGCTACACGAAATACAGTGATTAGTCCAATGCAGTCCTGACCTCTAGGCTCTACCACAGTAAGTAATAATAATAAAAAATAAAATAGATCCAATGCTACTTTATAGTTCTGGCAGCCTCTGCAGATGCGATATTATTTCTGGTTTTCTATGCTTAGCATGACATACTGAAGACTGGATAGCAACCATGTTGTAAAACTAACTTAGTCATTTGTACCTCTTTTGTGAAACTGCCTTTAGCACTTCACAGTGTGAAATACATTAGCCTAGAGTGGGCAATAAATGAAACGATAGCAAATATATTTTAAAAGGAACTTCCTGCTAATTAGTTTTTAAGACAAAAAACTAGCCCTCATCATTGTTTTGCCTGTATAGTTGAAATTATCTTAATTCATCAACTCAGGCAAAATTGCACATTGCTCCCTACCCCGATACACTAATATCTGAATATGCACATTTATTTCACATTTAATTGTAATTTTAAATGTGTGCTGAAGCCTCATCAATATTTGTAGCTAACCTTGAAAAGCAAAAAGGCTTTCCTGAAATTGCATTTTCACATATTTGGAGCTGTTTTCTCCATGGTTTCCAAAGTTAGTAAGGTCCCTTCTTTCCAGAATAACAGCCACCTAGCAAAGTTTCCCTTGTGATCTTTCTTACACGAGCTCTGTATAGATCACTAAAAGAAAACAACAACAAATCACTGGAAACCTCTAGTTCAATAGCAACTTGCAGGCAAAATATAATAAAGTTGTATTACAAAATCTATGGATTTCTCACTTGTGATAAATGCAGGGAATAGGCATGGAGGTGTGTCTCTGGGCAGAGGGCCCTGATGCACTTGCTTCTGGAAGGGGAAGGAAGAGAGAGAGTAGGCTGGGAAAGAAGAGTTTTGGCTGTTACTGATCTGGAAATTCATCTCTTCATCTGGTTTACTAACAGCAGAATAGAGCACTACATTCTCCAGAGCATTTCAGGTGGCTTTTATGTAATCAATACAAAATTACAATGTCTAGAACAAGAGACGCATTTTAGTATAAATGTATCTCACATGGATTAATTCTGCTTGGGCGTCTGATAACAGGGCTACTCTTGCTGTGAGAAAAATGCTTGTATTTAGTTCTGAGTTGACATGCCTCCGACTAAAGTGATAACTTTATCAAATATATTTACAAATTTAAAAAAAGAAAAGAAAAAAAAGCTTTCTGAGGCCTTCCTTTTTTGAAGCAGGAGAAAACCTTGAATGCTCAGATTTCACTCTCTACTACCAAAAATAACATCCTCATCAACTTTACAGGTCGTGACACAAATTAAGAGCAGAGTATATAGTGATTCTGCTCCAAGTGATAGAATGTAGTCAGCCATCTAGTCATGCAGCTGTCCCAGGCAGACAGGAGTCACATTCAACCTCTATCACGGATCTTTTGCTATAATTAGTGTTATGATAATACTGCTGGTAAAAAACCAAACCAAACCAAACCAACAGTAAATATTTAAAAGGGTGAGCCTAACTTTGGATATCTCCTTGTGAAATGCTCACATTTTTTAATCCTGTCAGGAATGGTGATGCAACAAAATCTTGAAGTTTTCCCTTAAAGGGCTTGAAGGGCTTGAAGTTTTCCCTTAAAAAAAAGAAAAGCAATGGAAATTATACTAAATTCATGTTACAATTACAGTTTAAATATTGGGGTTATAAAACTATGAAACGTATATACGTTTCTGAACTGTATCATATACATAAGATATCACCCCTTTGGGGTGTTAAGTTGTATCCTGCATCATACATGCCTATGTACCAATTCAGTTGACTTCAGTAGGAGTTACATAGATAGACCTGAACCCAAAATTAAGATCCTACCTGTTATAGGAGGAAAAGGTCAAAGCAAAATGAGGATCTTAACATTTGAATAGATGTATTAAATTATGCCTCTAAAAACAGTAACATAGTTACCAGAAAACTATATTTATGGTAATTGTGTCAATTGTGAGTAACCTCTTAGCGAAGATTGAAACAAGATTTAGCCTTCCTGACATGCATAGAGAACCACAACTTAAATCTACATAATGGAATATAGGAAAAAATTGAGTTCATTTACATACCAAAGGAGGCTACAAAGGCTTAGATTCATTGTGCCTTTGACAATTTGACTCCAGGCAAAGGTACAGAGATACTTTTGAAGTTGTGAGAACATAAGCATGTACAGGGAGTAGCAGGTCTTTACTCATTACATATTTGTAAAGGATTTTTTAAAACTATCTTTGAAGATAGAAAGAGAAGACTTCTCTAGTGAGAACGTTTTTCTGTGCTTGGCATTTTATGTTTTTCTTTCTTATGGCAAATGTCTTTGCATGGCACCAAGCAGAACTTTTAGGCCAGAGACAAATTCATACTGAGCTATAGGACTTATTCTAAAAAAAGCCCAAATTAGCCACAGGACTCAAGTGAGGCTTATTCAGGACTTAAAGCCACACCTTTTTCATTCTGATTTCTAAGGGCAAAACCCAGCACTGACCATGATTTTGAGCAACTGATTTGACTGAAATTGTAACAGGGGTGAGTTTTAGCATATAAGAGTTTGGGATGAAAAAAAATAATCAGTATCTTCTGCAGCTTTTCTGTTTAGCCTCCTCTACCTTACATGGTCTGTTTTGTTAGCTCAGCATTTTTTCTCAAAATCTAATGAATCTGAAGAATAATGTAGCTGCTCACTGTGTGTTTTACCACATTTTCCTGATTATGCTGTGCATTTAGAGAAGGGACCAGAGTTACATCTCCTGCATATTACCTGCAGTATTATCTGTCAGATCTTGGAAGAAGGAGGAGAAGAGAAAGAGAAAAAGGAAGCCTATTACAGAGCAAAAAAATTATCAGAGGCTGTGAAGAAAGGGATAGAACGTGGGACAGGACAAGATGCATTGGCAGTGTCATCTGGTATCTCTGCTGCTACCTATTGGTGTCGCTGCCTCTACCGTTTGTCAAATATTCAGTAGCCATCTACTTGCTTCATAATTCCTGAAATAGACTTACTTACATAAATCAACTCTGCTGTAGGCACATATTAGGAATAAAACTAGGAGCTAAATCTTGCTGGTGGTCCCTTTTGACCACATACTGCTTAAACACATTCCCACTCAGGGATCTAAAGTCTGAATGTTCATGTTCCAATGCACCAAAGCAAGTTTTATATAAAGACACAGGGCTAAGACTAAAATATGAAATAATCATAATTTCCATTGAAAATGTTTAAAGCTGACAAGAAAAAATGACAGTGGGATCATATGGATAAGAAGTATAGATAGTTTCCCACAGCTTTAAGTCTTCAGATGCAGTGACTTTACAGTTCAGGTCTGCTTATCTCCTTCATGCTCCCTGTTACCAGTCTGATCTGCCAACACAAAGCAGTAAGGATATTAAGCCTGTACTTCTCTGTAAAGTTCTCTTTGACCATACCTTTGAACTGGTTTTAAATTAGTGTGAAATCACTGTAGAAAAAAAAAAAAACACATTGTTGCTCTTTTACACCTATCTGCAACCACTGAAGACATTTCAATATTAATCGTTAATAATGCTCCTTCAAATGATTCTGCAGTGGGGGAAGGCAGGGAATATAATTGTTGGTGCTTTCTGAATTACAAACGGAAGTTTTCTTTAAATGCTTTTAAAAATACACTTTTTAAAAATTAAATATGAAATTAAGAAAACCTGTGCTAAGGACTACACTTTTACATTACTATCTATTGAAATAACTTTTATTTAAATGAAAAGCTATGATCAAGCCATTACAATTGTGAAGAAAACTAAAGAAATCACTGAGGTGTTGAAAACCACTGGCTAAGAGGATGGAGTCAACTTAAGCTAGCCTTTTTTTGAGATCATAACTTGTTTGCAAATGCAAATAATATGTTCTTAATTTCAATTTATTTTATTATTTGAACTCAATTATTATCTTATCCTATGTCAAGAAGTAATTAGGATTTTTTTTTAAAAAGTAGAAAATATGTTTTCTTTCTCTAACCTTTGAATAAACATTACATGAAAGAAAATGAGCTCTATCAGTTATATATTCTTGTAGGAAGCAGTGGCCAGAAACTAAATTACAAATAGTATTATATTTGTTTAATAAATCACTTAGCTTATCAAAACAGACTCTATTTAAAATTTACTTTTCCTATATATCCAGTACATTTACAGTAGACAAATAAACAATTTTTAAATGCTAGGTTTGTACCATTTTAATTTAATTCCAATTTTGATCCTAATGAAGCTTGACAGAAATCACAAGTAAAAATGAAATCATTATCTAGTAAAAAAGAAATGCATCATTTACCTTTCTCTATCATAAAAAACCACCATGTAAAGACTAAGAATCTGGATAAATGGCTCCTGAACTAATAGACAGACATTTAGGTTATCTTTCTCTCTAAGAGTAAAAGGCACAAATTTAGTGAGAAAGGCTGTATTCAGTCACCATATTACTAATCAACCAACAGGAATCAGTGACTCTCTTCCATTCTTTTGGGAAAAAGAATAATAGATGACATATGCAAAAAAGATTGAAATTGCTGTTTTGAAATCCAGGTTTCTTGTTTGCTGTTTTAAATCATGATTAAAATTGGTGATTTAAAAGGTTTTTCAATCATTTTGATTTAAAGCAATCCAGCCTCTGCTGCTTTAAATGTGGTTTAAGCTCGTAAAATAAGCACTGTCCACTAGTTCAATCTGCTTAAACAGAGCAGAAACCAGGGAATATCAGCATCAGAAAGAAAAGGAAAGCTTCTCCATTTCCGTAAGCAGCTGACCGGCCTCAAAGAGGGCAACTCTGGTTTCTCTGTCCTAAGTGTGTCCTGGACTGAAGCCAGACCTGCATTATGAAACGTGTTTTAAACTAAACCAGTTTCTGCTTTCCAGAGCAGAGCAGTAAAAGCGGCATGAATCCACCTCTTACTCAGTGTTTACATTGTACGCAATGGGTAGAAGTACTCAAAATATTTGTAGACTAGATTTTTTTTAAGGATTAGGTACCTGAAGGTGTAGATTGGGGCTTTTGAGAATCTAAGTAGTTGCACAGATTTCATTTTTGAATCAGAGGGAACTGATCACCCCAATAACTTGAAAACGCTACTAGGCTTTTAAACATATTTCTCATTATATAAGTAACATTAAAATATGTTCCAAATACTTATAAGCACAAGGTTCTTTTAAAAAAAGTGAAGAAATCATCAGACCTACAGTCCAGCTGTTTGCACACAAGTAAACACAAGTTAACTGCACACACACACACACTTTTAGCCCATCGTGGACTACCAACACGATGCATTAGCTTAAACCTCTGGTTCATAGATTTTAAGGCTTCCTGCTGTCCATAGCTAGCTGACTTTCTAAGGGGCTACCTAAGGTAACGAAATGTTAGAGTTTCTCTGTACCAACTGAACATGCATAGATACCATACCAGCTGTGAGTAACGTTGCCCACAAATTCTTAAACCTTAAACTTAAGCTAACAGAGTTGACCTCATGCTTGCTTGCCTTAATAGGCTACAAGAAAACACCCAGGCTGCAGCCAAACTAACCAGCTCACCAGGCCCACAGGCACAGGGGAATCCAAGTTTTAAGGAATTTCAGTGATAATTTGAAGCTTCTATTCTCTCCAAAGACTTACTTTTTTACAGGCAGTCCTGGGTTTTCTGACTTTCTGTCTCTCCGAGTAATTAGGCTGTTGACTTTGCCTGGTACTTCTGAACAAGAGCAGACTGATTCCTTAAAAAAATCATTGCAAAACCTGTTGTATTTTCCTTACCCTGCTGCAAAAGGTATACTATCTGCTTCCTCGTCAACACTGAAAGCCAGAAAAAGAAGCCATTTTTTCCTTTTGGAAATTCGCTTGTTGCAAATAAATTCTATAGAAACCTCCTAACTCAATGCTTAAACAGCAGTCTAACTGAAGGCTAGGAAACACCTAACATGCCTTTAGCCATCAAAATGAATCATCTAATCTAGTTTATTCATCTAGGCCCCTTTTGCAGTCGGCACAACTAGCACCTCTAGCAGCAACTCATGAATTACCATGAGAAGTAGCTATCTCCCTCTTGCCTGTAGTGTGACTTCGCTAAACTTTTTGCCAGTTGGAGACTGC
Organism: Mycteria americana; assembly: GCF_035582795.1. NCBI lineage: Eukaryota > Metazoa > Chordata > Aves > Ciconiiformes > Ciconiidae > Mycteria > Mycteria americana. The sequence goes on from NC_134367.1 coordinate 59,129,969, forward strand.
TGTTAGCTTCTGGCCATCACCCTCGTGAAGTCGTTATGATTTTACCCTCTGGCTCTCGTGTGTTATTTCTCATACATTATCAGTTTCACGGATATTAATCTTCAAGCGTACAGATCCTGTTAAATCTGCCTTTTGAAATGGTTTAGATCTTAAAACTTTTCGTAGTTACCAAATAGCCTGAGAAAAGGACCGAAATCCAGAAGCTAATTTTGGTTTTGTCACTGACAAGCCGTGTGTGGCCTCGGGGCTAGCCTGTCTCCTTGCAGCCTGCTCCGAGACTGAGGAAATGTGTAGTTGCACAGCTCTCGGCAGCAAAATAGGGAGCAAATTGTGACTCATTGTCACATTTCTGTTTGACTCCTGCTTCTCTCTTGCTCCACTGGGGAAATAAGTTGTGGCAGACAAACAGCTGGCATAGAAACCTTGTCTTTCTCCTCTTCTCACCTCCCCGGATTAGATCAGTGCACAGTCTCCAGTGCATTGCAGCAGGCAGAGCTGAGTCTCTGTTCATTCTTCCCTGCATGGGAGGATAAAGTGTCAGGGGACAGCCATCAACCTTGCACTGCGACCTGCAGTAGATTGGACTAGAAAGAACCAACTATAGGGCTGCTGCTGGAACTATTGTGCACATACAGATTAAGCTGTGCATTGGTAGAAGCCATTTCTCAGAGGTGCCAGGCTTTTTGTATTCGTATTTCGGCGGTGGCAGCTCTAACTACATCTGCCATTCAGTCCAGTCCAATCCTTGTGTTCATAAACACAGCAGAGTAGCATAGTTAGATACCCGTGGCTTTCTAGGCAAGCTCTTAAGTGGATCACAGTAAAGTCCCTGGCCATTACAGAATACTCAGTAACAGCTGAAATGTAATAATAATAATAATAATAATAATAATAATAATAACAATGATAATAATAATAGATCCTGAGAGTGTTGCAAAGACAGAGTACTTAATATCTGTACTGAGATTTTTTTGTATATAGTTTTAAGGACTTCCACATTTTAATAGTACATTTCTGTGGTTGCAATTACATGTAATATGAGGATGCTAAAGATAATCCTTTGGAATCTTCTCCTAAATATTTGCCAGCAGGAGACCTAGGTCCTGCCAACTTTCTAAGGACATTTATAAATTGCTGTCTTCAGAGATCTCCTTCTATCTTTCACTGGGTACACTTCACCAGTATTTCCACAACTAACAATTTGTAGCTGTGGAAATGAATAGGCAGTGCATGTGGCTTGCGATGCAAGTAGGCAGGCCAGGGTCATTGCTTGCTGACTACATTTTTAACCTACTTAGTTTTATTGTCATTACCGTGATGTTGACTTGAAAGAGCACCCCATCGGCCCCGTGCATCTGTCTCTGGATAGATCATGGTATTGACATGGGCTGTCAGAAGAAGACACCTTGAGATATGCACCAACAGTATCTCTGCCAGGGCTGGACCATCTCTCTAAACCAACAGCCACACTGGCCATGACAGTGTTGAAGCCTGCATCTTGTTGTGCCGTACTCTCTGACGTGTCAGCGTGGTACCCCAAAAAGCAAGGAGCCTGACTGTCTAGCTGATGTGTGGCTGACAGCGTAAAATAGAGTTAAGAATACCTACCACAAGGAGCAAGTACTTTAATCCTAATAAAGTCACAAAGACCCCAGCAAATCATGGGCTGGGATGTAGTACGACACAAAATAAAATCAAAAAGGAATTGTGTGAGGCAAGAGGTATTTTAATTGTTTTTTTTTATTTGTCCAAACTATATGTTGCTGAAGTTTAGATCTGAAATTTCAGACTGCCTTGTGAGTGCCAGCAGTAGCCCCAGAGGAAAATAAACTGCAGTGAAACACTAGCCCCAGGCTGAATTCTTCGTTTTCTGCCACAAGTAAAATTTCCATCTTGTGGATCCAGAGTTTAAAAATTAGCCAATCAACATAAGCCCATTCCAAATATAAGAAAGAAAACCAAACCAAAACAAAACAAAACTAAACTAAACTAATTATATGGCTTATTTACTTGTCATGCTGAAGGTCAGGTTACTGTGGAGCTGATGCCCCTTATCACCTAAAGTCTATTTCTTTGCACAGAAAAACACATAGGAAAGACACACAATATTACAGCTAAGGAACACCTGTAAAAACACTATAAAAGCACAATCAAAACATAATAAAACATTGCTTTATTTTTATTTTTGGGGGGGTCTTTTATTTTCTTTCTTGAATAAGATAAATGACTGAAAAGTCACTTCCAGACTGACTGAAAAGTCTTCTAGTTTTGCTAGTAATTTTGGACTAAAAATCTTGTTAATTTGTTTTTTTTTTTTCGCTTGGAGAACCTCTCAAGAGGTACTTCCATACTGCTCCTCTGACACTGCATTAATGCATGCATTTTGGAAGACAAATATAATTTCACAGATTTCTCTGATAGCAGCTACAAAATAACCAGTGTTTCCAACAAACCTGGTTAAGAATATCCAAATAAACTAGTGCTAGCATTTGGGTTAGGGCTGTCAGGCTGAGCCACCTGTTTTGGCAGTATTTGCTGCCAGAAGCAAAATATAGATCCGTCCAACTGCTGATTAAAAAATCATACGCACATCATCTCCTTGCTGTGGCTAACCAGACATCAGGCAAGGATTGTACAATTTGACGTAGTCCTAACATCAATCCTTTAGAAGACAACGGGCTCACTCTCTAATAGCGCTTAATGCAGATCCTCTTACAAATATTAACAATGAAAAATGGAAGATGAAAAGTACAACTTTCATACACTGAAATGCCATGTAACCTTGACAAGTAGAATAAAAATAACTTTCACAAGACTGTTTAAAAGCATTTTTTTGGTAGTGTTATTATTAAATTCAGATAAACAGTGGAGTAATCCACACTGGAAAAGAAAGGTTGGAATGAAATTCAACTAAAATATTCTGTATTAAATTTAAAGAAGGTTGCATTTTAAATATATCCCCTGTCTGACTGCAGTTGATAAAATATTGTTATGCATCTAAAATGTTATTTAAATATGAATGGTCAGGAAATATTAAAGTACATGAAATATTCATATTTTAGAATATGTATTTATTGGTTAATACAATTGCCTTTCATTCTTGCAGGCCTAGCTCTGACTTACTTATTTCAGCACAACTTTCACTGACTCCTTTAGAAGTTTACCTGAACAAGGATTGCGGAGTTGATAGCTTTTACCCTTCAGCACCTTCATGTACAGTTCACAAATACTCTGTGCTTCCTAGCTGAAAAATCAGGGCCACCAAACTAAGCTATTCTGACTCTGGCAAATCTCTGATTATAAGGGACTACCAAAGCTTTACCTGAGCAAAGGCTTGAGGGTGGAAACACCTGGCATTCAGACATTCCCCTTGTATCACTCAAATGGGGCTGCCAAAGCACTGTTGTTCTGCAAATGAGACTAATGCTATTTTTAGAGGTGTACAGAGATCTAGCTTCAGTAACTGGTAGAAACTTAGGCTACAGGAGTGAAAAATTAAAAAGAAAAAACAGGAAAGAAAAGTATAAAGCAATCCAACAAACAAAATGAAATGATCCTGGAGTGAGAGCGTTATTTGCTAAGAGCAACAAATCATATTGACACACTAGCTCAATTACACTGTCAAAATACATATCATTTTTGGTTAATTATATTTGAAAATAGTTACCGTACCTTCTGCTGTGATCTCGGCCATGATGATGATGGTAAGAGATACTCTGTTAAAAAGGTCAAGATCTACTGTGGCAGCTTAGATAATACTTCTGGGTTGCCGGCTCTTGCAGGAGCTGCAGAATGAGAAGGAGGGAGGTCCTCTGCTTTTTCTAATTCTGTTCCTTCTTCTTTTGCGCCCCTCTGAACTTTCTGTTTCCTCTGCAGACTCCTGCCCTGCCAGAGCAACCTAAGGCCTCCAGAGGGAAGACTTAAAGCTCAGTCTAAAGTATCAGCTTCTAACAAAAATAGCCATGTCTCACAGTGAATCTTCAGCATGTTTTGTCTAATGTCCTAAGAACCATGCACACTACAAATAAAAAGTAAAAAAGCCCAGCTCTAAACAGGACAGGAACTCATGGAAAGGCAGCAAAAAGCAAAAGAACTGGGAAAGAACTGTTTAACGCTCCTGCAGCCTCGCTAGCATAAGTGCAGTTCTTTGGGGGGTATGTCAGGAAACATGAAATACAGAGTTCAAAGTAACCTTATCCATCCCAGCTCAACTTTATTCTTAGCACACTCAGTGCTTAGCACATTCTTCCTGGCCTTATTTGGTTTGGGGAGGGTCCTATGAAGCTTACCGCTGACTAAGGGGGAGGGTAAATTTAGGTGATTTTCTCCACTTTGATTCTTAGTTGCAGTTCAGAGCCAACTAAGACACCACTTTAAACCTATGAAATTGGTAACTTCTTCAGTTTGGATTTTTTTGGTACTCTTCTGATTTGCTGCAATTATCACACATACCTGTGAAGTTCATCTAAGTATTACAGAACACTGTTAAAAATGTAAAAAGTAATAGTTTGTGTAGTCTAAATGCATGAAGGCAATATGCAAAAATATTAAGCAGATCAGATTTTTTCTAGGTCTGATCCATGGAAACAATTAAACAGCTCAAAAAATCTGTGATTTTAAACAAGATTTTATAAAACTGAAAATAAGTAGACCTTTAAAACAATTTAAAGGCACAAAAATACTAACAATTTAAATAAGAATAATGATTTAAAAACCTGAACAATCTTTTCATTGCATTGCTTGCAATTTCACAGCTGTGGAATTATGCATGTGGGCAAGAGCTTGAAAATGAAATTAGCAAAAAAAGTGCCCTCGAGCCAGCATACCTCTACATAAATGTCATCGTCACATGAAATCAGAAACCATCTTAAACAGTTCTTACTAGGGAACCTATAGTCAGCTCGTCTCCGGTACATGGGCTGGCATTTGCACTTCTCATCTTCCCCCCAGGAGATATAAGCACCTGGCTTTGTGGCAAAGTATAAGGAAAAGAATCAATTTATCCAGCACACAAGATGCAGAGGTGAAGGTTCACCGGACAGTTTACAGTCACCACCAGGATTTTTCTCTTCCCTCTGCTCTAACACACTTCAAACCTGCCACATGTCTGCAAGTGTTAGCCTTTTCTAGCCAAAGCTTACAATCAGAGCTCCATCCCCTTTCTTCTTCAGCTCTGCTGACCAAATCTTTTGCACTGACAGGTTTTGATTACTTGATGCTCAGTAGTCAGTGCTTTTCTGATCATTCTCCTAACCCTCCATTTGCTCCTTTAGCCTGTCTTTCAGAAAATCCTCCTCACTAAGGCTGATGAAAAGATTTTAGACAAAAACCTTATTCCTTCAAAAATACTCTTTCATGAATACCAAAATGTTCTGTGGAATCATATTCACATCAACAAAACAGCTGCCCATAATAGCTCAGTGGTTAGTAAAGGGCACTAGGATGTGTGATACTAAGGTAAAGCCCTTGTCCTTCTTAAGTACTTCTTTCTCTTCTGCTGGAGAAGTTCCATTTTACATGAACAGTTAAATATTTTGGGTCGTGTATTTTGACAGCTATGCTACTTGCTTGAGATGTGAGAGATATCATCTCAGCTGACTACCCGAGGCACAGAGCTAATCAATATTGTGAAGTCAGGATTGCTTTCACTTGTATTACTATTCCAATTGAAATAAAATAGTAAAGGCTCAGTTGGGGTATATAAGAAGAGAGAACTGGGGAAAATATTAATGTCTGAATTTTGTTCTTGCTTTATGTAGCAAGATCCTGACATTGCGGACTATACCCAGACATACCTGTTTGTGTAACTGTATGTGTATAGCTGTCTGTCCCTCACTGTTTCCATTTCAGCTCCTACCACCTGCCCTCTCACCTCCATGCCTTACTTTCTTTGCTGCTATTTATGCTCGCCTTCAGTTATGGGCTGATATTCTGAAACCAAAATATAAGAGCAGAGGAAGCGAGAGAATCCAACTGGAAATCAATTTTCCACAACATCAGCCCAGTGGCCAGAAAGAGAACTGCTTGGTAGTCTCTGCACCCCTTATATATGCAAAACATTCATTCTGCAAAGCAGGCTAAAGCTGTCATATGCACAAATATCTTACAAGTATAGCTCTAGGCAACTGTATTGGAAGTTACACAGTTGCTCCCTGTAAGGGGGGCAAAATCAAGGGAGCTGGGTGTCATATTTACTGAAGATAATCACAGCCCTTGCAAAAATACACAGAACTAAGGTAAACCAAGTTCTGTTTCCGTGTATGTGCATGTGCATTTATTTTGAAAAATGAACATTACCCTCTGAAAATTATACAGAATATCATATTTCTTCTTTAGCAGTCTAAGCAAGGGAAATTATCAAAATTTTGTTTAGGGCTGGTTAGAAGTTTTGTTAAAATCTGAAGTTTAGTGCCTGCCTCAAGTTTAGGAGTTTCTTCTACACTAATCTGTGAAATTCACATTATGCAGAAGGCCTGCACAAGGTCTATACAGCTCTTCATCCAACAAAGTAAACATTAATTCCCTGACCTAGCTTATATATTGAACCTGACCCAGAATGCATTTTGGTGGGAGCCTTCTCTGTCTAACCTGGTAGGAGATCTTCTTTTGTAAAATGTCCTTTCTCTCTCCTTGTTCATATTTCAAACAATAACTACTTTGATTCTTGCAAGCGATATCCAAACCTGGACACACATAATTTCTCCTCATTTTCTTCCCATCAGGTCTCAGGCACGACGTGAAAATGCTCTTGGCTCAAGTTAGCAATAGGTGCTCCCTTCCCACTCACAGGGACTACATGGTAAATGAACTGTCCTGGGATCAGATCTCACATTCAGTGGGGATGGAGGGAGTTGTAGCAGCAGGTTAAGTGTCCTTCCTCACACCAGATTCCTGAGATATACAAGTCTGTGTTAAAGGAAATAAAATGAAGGTTCTCTTTGCTCTATAGTTGCCTGGATAGGGAAAAAGTAACAATCTTATGAAGAGGGGAGAAGGAAGTACTGTAGGCTGCTACAGATGTCTGCGTGTAACCATGTGCCTTGATCTCAGATAATCTGTGTTTCAGTGAGATTCCTAACTGATGAATCACAGAAAAGCAATTATTTGAACATTTTATTTTAGGAAAATGTCAGAGGTTTACTATTTGACAGACTCTAATACAAACTCCTTCTCTTAGATGAAAAGTTGCGTTGTTCATATAATCAAAGTAGGAGTATACGAATACTTTATGAGCTGATTTCTGGGTTGCCTTGATGATGTTATTAAAAAGGGAATAGGGAAAGACAATAGATCACATTGAATTACTAGGTAATGAGAGGAGAGACTTTCCTACTGATACAAGGAAACATTTGAGGAATTGAGTAAAACCGTCAGTCAACAAGAAAATGCAGAACAATATTTGAGCTTGTCTGCTAACACATTACTCGGGAATTCTCAGAGTTCAGTCCTACAAAATCAAACTAAGCAAAAGAAAAGGGCTTTGTATCTCATTGTATGCTCAGCAGCACAGCAGGGTCAAGGAAAGGAAACTTAACCTTAACTCTGATATATCTGATGAATCCTGAGAGTACGTTGTTATCAGAAACAGCCAGTAATCAACTGATAAGAACTAAATATAGGATGGAAGTGTGATGCTAGGGAAGGGGTAGATGGTGCTGAATCCAGTGAATAGTAAAGACACATGCAGAAGCAAATATAGTATTAGAGTGATGTCTGTCACTGAGCTTTGATGTGCATATGAAGAAAACCACTAATATTTGTTTGAGGCATCAGCTGGTTTCCACTGAAACAGACACTTCCACTCCTTTTCTTGTTCGATTTTCGTTTAGGAATACTTTTACTTCTAGAGGAGATTTTCATTCAGTCCCAGTGGTAATACCCTGTGTTTTTCAGTATGAGTAGGAGCACACATTCATATTCTGATGCCCTTGAAGTCCTGATCAGTCAGAGATGTAGTTCTGACCTTCTACAGACAGTTACACAACTCTAAAGTAATTGTTTTCCTTTTGTGATTGATATTTAATGAATAGCAGTTGCAAGATTTTTGGAATCAACATGTCCAAAGTATAGACTTATTTTGGATACATTAAAGTACACCCAAAGCACAGAACTAAACAAGACCTAGGTAGCATAGCTGATCTAGGTTAAAGCCTGGTATATCTTTAAACATTCTCGTAAATCAGTCTGCATCATTTTTCAATTAGAGAGTTGCATACATAGTACCTTTAAACAATTTCTTTAAAATGTAGGAGACAGTTAGTTGAACTCCATAGTAGATCTGTCCTACATTTAATGTGAACAACTGACAGCCAGTTAAGAAGCCTTGTCTCTGTAGGCAGACTGGGCTGAATTCAAATCAGCCTCTGCCTGGGGACAGCTGACAAGCACACTGGGGTCACATCACCTTGGCACTCTGAGCTCATTAAGGGGCATTCGGTAGGCTAGGTTTCACAAAAAGAAATTACTCCAAAGCTACATGATAGAAACTCAGCAAGTACAAAAGAAAATATCTATGATACTGAGTATTCCACTTTACCACAGACAATACTCCCGATTAGACATCATATTGCAAAACTGCTGAAGTAACCTCAGTCTGGGTGTGTGGCTGAATAATGAACCATTTCTAACATCCAAAAAGACCCACTGATTATAAAACTGTTTCCAGGAAACAAGAATGCTACAAGATATCCTACTTGGTCTTCTTGCAAGCTGAGTAGACAGTCAGTGGAGGGAAATGAGGCTAAAACAGCCCCCTTGTTTAGGAGTGGGGTTTTTTCAGGGTTCTTTGCTCTAACTGTACCAAGTATTACTATGACCTAGGTTCAGGGAGGGCATCTATTGCAGCACGTCAAGGTGGACTACACTGGGATGCACTTTAGCAGTTCCATATGAGATGCCGTTTCTTTTCCTTTGATCTGCTTTTTTCTTGCTATTCTTAAGGAGTATTGTTTTATTAGCACGCTTGTGGCTTTACTTTCACATCTGGGAAATTTCTCAGAAGCTGTCTCACAGATAAGACAACCTCCATGATAGTGAAGAAGGGATATCTGGAACTGACCCCTTTTAAGAAGCAATGACAAAAAGTCCACTTTAATTGTCCGTTTCTTCAGGACAAGCTGTATCCAATGTTGATGGTGTACAGAACATAAAAAGTAGCCAAACAATTAGTAGAGATGGGGGTTGGCTCTGACATAGCATGAATTACCCCTGTCAGAAATATTGATTGAGAACTGTTCTAATATCCTAATGAGCTTGGTGTGCTGGCTGGTCAAAAATGTTCTTTCACTTCTGATGATTTTTTCCTTGAGAACAGGAATTTTTTTTAAAAAAAGGACTGCTTTTTCAAAATTTCATTTGAAACCAAGTTTCTATGTTGAAAGAACAAGACTCAGAAATATATCACACAAATATATGTAGCAAAAGAACTAAATTTTTCCTGAACTTCAAATTTCAGACCCAGCTCCAAATTTCCACTGATACATTTCAAGTTTGTCTTCAGAGCTTACTCTGAAAAAAAGTTTCAATAGAAATCAGCATTTTTTGGTTTTTTTCCAGATATGATCATAGTTGAGCACACTGCTGAAAACAGATGAAAAGAAAGACAAGTTTGGACAAAAGTCTGATGTGAAAAGACAAAAACAAATATATGTTCTCATGCCAAGTACTTGGGAAAAAATATGGGGTAAAACTAACACTCAAGTACCTTCACTAATGTGAACCCTGTTTGGGATGCTCGAAACTTTCTGCTGAGCCTGACCTTCACAACCAAGGGGAAATCTCAGCTTCTTTTCCATTTAATAGCGTATTCTTCTGCTTGATATGTTATGTTATGTACCACGTGTTCTTAGACACTCAGGCTTGACTGGAGTTGTCGTAGTCACATTAGCAAAGGATTCCCCTTGTAAATAACTGCAGTCAAAATCTCATGAGGCCCAGCTGGATTTTGGCTCTTTCCTAGCTTTTCTGAGAGCAGACACTCAGGATCTTGGCACAGTGAATTAAAAGCCACTTCCAAGCTAAGCACCGTTTGTTTGGAAATGCAACAGTAGTGTGGAAATAGGCTTGGACAATAGAAGGTTATACATCCTAGTCCTTTCTCGCAAGTTTAAGCAGGCCTTTTTGTCCTGGACATCCCTGTGTGTGTGATACAGTTGCACCTCTAAAAGTGGTCCTGCAGACAGCGTGCATCTCCAGAAAAACCGCAGGTTTTTCTGTTATCCCCAGGTCCCTGTTTGCCCTGGGACAGTAAGACCTGCTTGAGTTATGCATTTCCACAGATGGGATAGACATTAGCTCCTGGCAGTGGATAAATCATTCTTTGACTCCTGAAATACAAAAGTCTGCAGCTGGAATTAACCCCTTGTGCATCACAGTCAGTCACCCACTCAGCCATACACAAACCTATAATGCAAAATACTTAAGAAAAACTGGCTTCTATTATTTGTCACAAGTATACAGACAGACAGATACAGAAGAAAGGGGAAAAAAATGCAAAGCAGGCAAAATATTTTGGCAATTATCAGCTATAAGAAAGAAACTACATGACAGAAACCAGATTTATAAAAAAATATGTTTGTTTCAACAATAGCTATAATTTTTCTTTGTGTTTTCTCTTTCTTTCTCCCTCATTCTAGCCACAGTCTTGGACAGATCAAAGTCAGGACTGCAGATGAAGAACCCACTTTATTATTATTATCACTATTTAAATAGAAAATCTAAACGGGGAGCTTTTCATTAGGCAATTTAGCTTCTTTACAGAGCGCAAGTGGAAGATATGAATTAGTAAATTCAACGTTGTCAGTGCTGACAGCTGCAACTGCACTGAAAAAAGTATGTCTAAAAAATAAAGGATCTTTTAAAAGGAGAAATAAGTTTGAGCATTAGTGTCTTTACCACTCATCATAGCAGATATATACTAATTTTCCTTGAATAGTACGTCACCATTTGTCACTGTCAATCACATTAGATCCCTGTCCGGGCTCCAACATATGTCCAAAGTCAACTTCCTAATGCAAACCATAAAGAATATTTGTCCGCAAAGCAGTTACTGAAAAGGCTTGCTACGCTTCCTTACTCCTCCCCCTGCCTCCCTGAAAGACAGAACACAGCTAGACCAAATGTAGAGGAATACAATGATCCTAAAGAGACAGTTAAGCCATTTCTTTTTTCCAGATTCACAGTTTAAATGCAAATAAAAGTGTTACCCCAGAGACACAGAGTAGAAGATCCTCAGCTGCGTCCCCAGAGCTCGGAAGGCAAGGCAAGGACACTGGGGACTTTTGGAAGCTCCCGGCTGCATTCCCAGGGCCTGAGGAAACCCTGCAGCTCTGGTAGCGCTGGCACAAACCGCAGCTGCCAAGGAGCTGTTGGCAGTTGTCCCCTGTGGGGTGAAGTTGTTCCCTGTGCAGCCAGACCCAGCAGCGCAGCATGCCGAGCTGGTGTGCCACCGTAAAACAATCCAGACCGGGACACAAGTACGTTCTGCATCAGGGGGATTCGGCCTCCAGTATAAAGGTTTGTGCTCGAGATCATTTTGTGGGTCTTGGGAATAATTGTAACGGTACTCGTACCTTTTAAATCCATAGACACTTTTTGAAGCGGGCATTTGGCTATAAAATCCCCTTTTATATCCCTGATGTCTTTAAGATTTTCCTCTCTGATCGCTTGTGGTTCTTCCCCCTTCCTGAGCTACTTGGAGAGTTCAGACTTTTGCTCAAATTCATGCCTGGCAAAAGGCTTTGTGAAGCAAATGTAACCTGGATATTTGGATTCCACTTCACCTGACAACGCTACCTTATGATGAACAAGGAAAAGCTACGTTTCTTGTTACTTAGGTAACAGACAACTGAGAGGGGCGGGGATTTTTAGTTTGTTTGAGAGAGGGAAGGTAGCCAGGGTTTTACTTAGTCTCTGTAGAAGGTAGATATAACAATACTCCTATTCCCCACATTTCAGAGTAACAACAAAAAAATGTTATCTGTTCTACAAATAAGAAACAGAGCATGACAGTTGGGGAAAGCAACCCTTTGGTTCGGCTGCAGTAATAACAAAAGCAAGACAGCATCGAAACTACACAGATGGACGACTGGAAGTACAACCAACCAGAATGTGCACTTTTCACACATCACCAAATTCGAGCTAATGTTCATGATCATGTTTATGTCCCTTATACTCCAAAGAGGTCCTGATGGAAATTTGGGTGCTGTGCGGTCCTGGGGGAGGTTATGCACAGAGGCAGAAGACCGCAAGCAGTGAAAGGTGCATGCCACAAGCAGAATTACAGTCCCAATCCCCTTCTTTTGCTACCTGACTTGACAGACCTGCTCTGAAAATGACACCATCCCGCTTCTCTTACAGCATTTGTCAAATGAGTCCTTCTTATCCCACTTTCCCATCAGTCTGTTTCTTTTCTTAGTTAAAAAACAACTCTTCATTTGTCGCAGTAGTGCCCTGACAGTGACCAGCAAACACTACTGGCAGACTCAATCCTAATGGTCTTTTTAAATCACTCAGAGTAACGTTACCAGTTCTTCCACTCCATACTAGCACAAGTGGGCTGGGAAATAAATTTGTTCCTGTTCTTTTCCTCCTAAAAGACTGCTATCAATGCATATTAGGAAGAGAACAGAAGCTCTTTTCCCTTGTCTGGCCGTGCAAGGTCTATCAACCCTTTCACTGGAGTCAAAAGGAGTGGAGGATCAGGCACTTAAAGCTGGTGGTCCTAAAGTAAATTCATGTCTTGAATAGTCCGGGTGGTTTTTGAGAGGTTAATTTAAACACACCTGTCACTCTTAAGTACAAGGCAGTTGGAGGATATTAATATTCTCTTGAATTATTTAAAAGATATGACTAATGCTTCATGTACCATAAGACTGTTATCTGCAAAAATAACGTCTGTGTCAGTCATTGCTGGGCAGCTAGGATTTTGTCACTAATATTTATCAGTATTTCTGAGTCCTGACTGTGAAGGATTCTGCCAGGTTACCAGCTCTCCTTTACCTTCAGGTGTAAAACCCAACCTACAGACTCCTTCACATTGTTCCTTTTGATCAGGGATGAATCAGACAAAGGTATGGAGTCTCCTTCCTGAGTAGAATCTCACATAGAAAGATCAAAAATATTTCAGAAATATTTCTGATAAACTATTTATTTTAACCACCAAAGACTGGAGTAGATAAGTTAGTCTGGCATGATATAAGTCTTTTTTCAAGAGGGCAGAAATTGATCCTACAAAATTTTTGTCTGAGTCCTGAAGAAGAGCACTAGTATCTAATGCAATAACTCAGGGAACTGAGCTGAATACAATCTACTAACTAAAAAAAGTTCTCACAGTTTACACTAATAAATCCCTCCTGTGGCAGTGGTAATGTGGCCAGGTATGTATAAAACACAGTCTTCACTTGCACACCGGCAATGAACCATCACTGGGAGGAAAAATGAAAGGGCATTAAAAAGTATGAAACGCAAATTTTAGTTCCTTCGTTCAGCATACCTGTCTCCCATCATATGTGTGTGATGCAAGAGGAAGAACATTTTGCTATGGAAGTTATTTCTGTTAACTATCTGGTTCTGTTTGAAGGAGTTCACGAAGGAGACTGTTTCTGCATTCTGCTGTTTCCAAATGGAATGGCACCAGCACAGCAAACTTTAAAAGTGTAGCTGTCTCAGTGGTTCATCATGCAAAAGTCATCATACAAATGTGTGAAGTACAGGACGATTTCAAAGAAAGCAGTTCCTTTTCTGCTACAGCATGAGTGGAAGGAGCTTTTTATCACCTGTTGCTCATGCATTAGAGGAGGGTCCTGGCACTCTTACTCTTGCTCACCCAACTCGATCAGTTAGAGCTCAATTTTCAGAGTGTCAAAGATCTCAGTCAAAGCAAGTGAGAACTGCTGGAAATTTCGAAAACAGAATGCAGGCTATGTACTTGTATTGCATGTATACTTGCACTGCATATGCAATCAATAACTGTAAACATAAGTATTTAATTGAAAGCATGTATTTGCTATAATCATACCGAAAAACAATCATTTGTTTAAGTTATCCAGGGTTTTGCAGTCAGTTCACCAACTGCCTTTGTTTAAATGCACAACATAACAGAGAATTTGAGTCAGGTTATGGAAGGAACATGTGAATGAATAAATAGCAGCCACATGTTTTAAAGGTCTAGTCCTTTAGTATTCGGTATTCTCAATGTAAAAGGACATGTAATATCTCTGTTACATTTCTTTGCAAGCCTTGCTGTCCTCTTTTATTTACTTCTAAAATAATCTTGTAGTACACTCCACAGAACTGAAGCTTTATTTCCATAACTGAGAATATCAAGACATTGGCTCTCAGATTTCAGGTGAATTTTGTAAACTTTGTAAGTAGTTTGCTTTGCACTTCTTTGTACCATTACAGATGTAATGTACAAAATCCTGTAATTCATCAACAGAGTGTTAGCTAATAGTCTCACACAGTGGCAGCTTCATCATAGTCACTGATAGGAAGAAAATGAACTTCAGTGTGCAAAATACATTCCCCCCACACACACATCAAATACATTTCCAGAGAATTTCTAAGGATTTAATTTTCACAGTAATATTACACTAATAATTTTCATTTAGGTCTTGGCTAGATCCCCATGTGTTGCAGGTAGCCAGTGCATAAGCCCTGTGCTACTGTGGGGATGGGAACGGTTACATTGCTCCAAATCTGCCTAAGCATCTAGTCAGAGCTTTTGATTGGGCCTGCTGTTAAAATCTGGGGTGAGAGCATGCCTAAAAATTCCTGCTGGCACTTTCTGGATGTGTTCTGGGAGAGGCTGCCTTGCGATGGCTGGCTAGCTGTGTGGGATTCTGGTTATGTAAATCCCAAGTCAAAATACTTGAAAATTTTGGGACTCAAGAGTTTGAGCAGAGGTCCAGATGTAGAAGCATATATAGTCCCAGCTTGAACAGTAGCAGCATTGTGGTTCCTGCGTCTGTGGCTAGGCATGCTTGAAAGTGAGATCCACTGCTACAGCAGAGCTGGAGGAGGCACACTGAGGACCAAGAGCTGGTCATCTCACTTTCTGGACTTGTGCTAACCTTCACCAGAGGAGGTATTTGAAATAAATACACCTTTGGGACACTAAATAGATATGGGTATATCAAATAATTTATGAACGAGAAGTTCTGATCCAAGTGAGTTCCCGTGCCCCGATCTTGACAACTGTTTTCTGCCATATTTTCAGATTAGACAGCAATTTATGTCCGCAACTCTAAAGAAGAGGTCAAGTGCCTCATTTGAATGCTTCTCACTTAGTTGTTATACCTTTTACATTTCCATTAGGGTGATTTCTCTTGTGACAAAGGCATCTAAAATTAAACATTAAGATGTGAAATTTAAATGATTATTTTACAAAGCTTTGCAAGAATCTGGAACCCAGTGTAAGAAGTTTACACCTGTGATCACCTACTGTGTCTGTTGCTCAACACCAAAATAACATAGGGAGTATTCGTCTGTCACTATTAAAAAAAAATAAAACAGAACTATTAAAATGTAAGCTCACCATGAGAATTTTAAACACTTTGACACATTTCTATAAAAAAACACTCTAAAAGCTATTTTTCAAGTGATTAACATTGATTAAATCACCACTAAAAAGATTATTTGCATAATTTTTAGGATATATAATTAACACAGCGATTTGTATGAACACTTTAGTCTTGAAAGAGTTTTTAAAGGTTCTCCTTTCAAATCAAGCTGCTATTTTTGCATTCACAACCGGTAGGGCAAAATTAAATATATATGCCTTGCTTTTTATACTGTCCATACTTAGGTTACACAGAGAATAAGAAAGCGTATTTTGAGGCTGTTCAGAAGGAGCTGCTGGTGAGGGAAATAGCTCCTGGTGCTGGGAGGGCTGCCTGAGCCTTCTGATAGCTACACAATATAGTGTCATTAAGGTGGAGGAATTCCAGTGGCAATTGCAATTTTACTGGTTGTTATAACAGACCACTGCTGCTCACACCTGACCACTGCTGAAAGAAAGCCCACTATTTTGTAGCTGTTAAATTCAGAAGGAAAGAACCAAACTTGGTTGTATGAGAAAGTATGTTTAGAAAGCGTGAATGCTAAAATGCAAACCCAAAAGGACGTGGTATACCAGTATACGCAGGATGAGGGTGGTACGCTTAGTTTTCTCCTATCATTCCTGACTTGGAAAAAGACAAAGAAAATGCAGAACGTGAAATTTTCTTTGTTATCCACCAACCCCTTTTAAGATTATCTAGCGTTAGAGCCCTCGCGATCCCAATGGGCCAAGGCAAGCTGGTAACAGAAAAAAATGCACCTCCTTTGCTTATTTAATCTTTGGCTTCTGTGAAGCTCATGCACTAATTTTGCAAAGAGAGAACATTCTCAAGAATACCCTAACAAAAAGGGGAGCAAAGCTACCCATGAATTCAGCACAGTATAGAAACAAATTGCCTGGCTGTATCCGCCAAGTAAGTACCAAATGAATGGCAGAAAAAAAGGATACTTCATGTGAGCAGACTGGTGTTTTTCTACTGCTGCTAGAAAAATCAGTCTGTAGCCAAAATGCCTGTTCATTGATCAGATTGTATCAATAAACCCCAGCTACTTCACAGATCAATATCTAATCTACATTCCTTTCCTGACAAATTTTAAAACCTTCACCATATTTTGGAGGATCAGAAAGTCTACTGTTACTATGCTTGATGACTTGTCAGCAGAAGGATTTGGCTTTTTATTGCAAAAACAGGCATACACATACTTAATCGCAAAGATTTCCTTTAAAAGTTATTTGTAAAATGACAACCTCTCTTCTCTCTCATTTCCCTCTGGAAAACCTAGCATTCACAAATTTGATCTTTTGTCTTCCAGATTTTCAAACATCTCCTGAATCTTTACAATGTCAGGTTGATTCTGTCATTGAGTTTGAGATGGAGTTAGTCTCTTCTTGATATGCATATTTCACTATTCTATCTCGAAGTCTTTATTAAAAATCCCTTGCACTTATCATTTATTCCTTTAGCTTTAGAAATCATCTGACACAAAAGAAATGCTGGAACATAATATTCCCCCAGTATTTCTCATGAGGCTACCCCTGTCCTCCTCTGGCAGTTTGAGTATGCTGCAAGGACATATAGACCAGAGGAGACTGGCAAGCCATTCTACCTGATTCTACAGACCTGCTTCATCTGGTCCTATCAGGTTTTGCCCTTACTCATTTGGGTAAGGTATCGACTCATACAGGTGGGCAATTGATACCTGTGAAGAACTACCAGCCTGCTACCATTTTGAGCCTCGTTGCTCCAGTGAAAGCCCTCCACTACCCAGACAAATCTATTACTTAGCTGTATGGAAATCAGGTGGATTCCCATATATGCAGGGTGATGAAGAACAATGGATTGCTTTGTCTTACAAGGGCCATCAGAAATAAGCTGTACAATTACTCTTCACATGGTTGCTTAGACAGAAGGTGATCATCACAACACAAAATATCTCTAAGTACATCAATAGTTAGACTAATCTAACTTCATCTTGGTGGCAGAAGAAATGAAATAATGTCACGCAGTTCATTCAGTCTCCATCAGCAAAACTCCCACTACAGATATTCACCAGATACAGGCAACACTAGCCACAGGCCTTTTCTCCCCTTGTGAGCCTCCAGGTACTGTGTCCTACCACGTAGAGCCTCCACCTGTCACTTGAGGCAGGCTTTTTTTGTTACTTGGATAATATCACTGTATCAGGGAATATAGAGCCAATTATCAACAAACAGCTTCTCTCTGGATGACCACAGCACCAGGTAGGGGAGCTGGCAGCTCCACTGCAGTGTCTTTATGGTTACAGTGTTCTCATAGAGAGACTACAGTTTCTTTAGTGACTGCAGAATCTCCAGTAACAGTTGAAGATGTAAGGCTGAATATAAGCAACAGCCAAAACCAGAGGCCACAAAATACCAGTTCCCCCTATTTTCAGGTTTGTCTCTTTTTGAAAAAGAAAATTATGGGGCTAGTAATCCTATCCATCCTTTGAGACCTTTACTATCTTCTCACACCTATTTATGAGACAGTTTCATCAGTGTTTCTACTCTTTCCATGTTAGCGATTCAGCACACTCACCTCAGTGCTCCCTGTCATATCTCCTTAAGGTTCAAAACTCAGAATGCAAGATATGGACATCTCCATATTTCAAATTTGAGCCTAAAGTGGAGACTAAAAATGAAATAAAAGAGAAAATCGAAAATCAAATTAAAATTTATATAAGAAGGAAAGATTTATCATTCTGAACCAAATGTTGGAGCACTGATGGTCAGTGGTGGGGACTAGCAAAAAATTCCACGGAAAAGTTTTGCTATAACACCACTAGTTGGCTGTACAAAGCTATGGTGGTCTTTCATTGCAAAGACTTAAATACAGTCTAGTAACAGAATGTATAACACTGCATATCAGGACCAAAGGGACCTATGAACCTACTCTGGCTATCACTGTAAGGAGCTGAAATGTATCAGGTTTTAACTTTAATGTGGATGAGTAGTGCTGTTAATGTACCCATGTCACACTTCATTGCAGGCTAACACTTGTTTGGAAAGAGGGAAAAAAGCTTTCCTGAGAATTGTGATAAATAGAAATATTCCCTTCAAAAACAGTCCTGTGGCTTTGTCCTTTGTTTAAGCCTTCTCTCAGGACTCCTGATTCTTACATATAGTTTACCCCTGACTCAAATTCTCCTTATGACTCAGAGCATACTGAAGACGCCTCTGATATTGACAAGGTTCCTTTTTTAAGTTGTATTAATTATTTTGGTAGTTTGCCTATTACTGAAATCACTGAAGATTTCAACTTGACATGCATTTCTTTGCACCAAGATAGAACAAGTTCATGAATCGATTTACTTCTGCTGTATTTCTTCCTAAAATAAAAATATGTAAGCTGTCTCTCTCTCTCTCTGCTTTAAATATGCACAGACCACTTGGCTGAGACCGTCTTGGGATATCTGAGAACTGAATATAAATAATTCTATTAATTTTCCCTGACTAAAGACTAAATCATAGGGTTCTCCTCCTACCTGCTATCCACATTAGTCTTTGGTGGTTAGAAGCTGACTGAACTTATAGATAATATATCATTATCTTATTTTTTTTTATTGTAACAATGAGTGCAACTAAAATGGAACTAAAAAGTTACATGGAATGAAAAGGAAAGTTTGAAGGCAAAAGATTAGTTTTTAGCAGTCTCCTCTCAGGTCACTGTTGAGTAGCTCAAACCTGAACACCCTAAGGGATTTAGGGTTTTGTTATCTTTGTATTGCTCCAAACCTAAATCCAAAAGGACAGTGCTTAGTGTTTCGGCAAAAAGGTGGGGTTCACCACCCTGCAACAGAGCCCCCATTTCTGTACCTGACCTCTCAGAGAATATGAGAGAAGTACAGAGGGAACAGGCAGTGGAAGCTCTCATCCCCAGCAAAGAATAGAGAAAATGACATATGCCTTCAATATTTACTCAGAAAAAAATCAAATGTAGCTTTATGATGTGTTTCATTGGAGCAATCTCCAGGGCGAGTATCCTATTTTAGGGTGGAATTTCTAAACTTGCCTATAGACAAGGATAGTGTAAGAAAAGTAAGCTGAGAGATCTGAGCAAGGAGGTATTGCAAGGTACTAGGCTGGTGCTAAAACACTGGCCTCCTTACACATGCCCACATTCTCTTGAAGAGTCCGGTATCCTTGTATTTGGAGGCTAGTTTTTGTGATCATTCACTAGTGAAAGAAAACACATTTGTACTCTTATTCAAATGGCTTGCCAGAAACTGTAAATCCCAACTGTTTCTCCCTAGCAAAGGATGATGTGGCTTTCTAACAGCTGGCTGATCAATTAATTTTAAATGGCACACACCAGTTTTCACTTTACCCTAACAGGAGTTAGTTACAGATCAAGAGGAATAGACTTTCCCTGACCTCATTAACGTTTAGAGTTGTAGAGCACATCATCAAGCTGTACTCCACAACTAGACTTCTGTGGGTTTAAAGAAAAACTTCAAAGAGGTTAGCAACCATTTATTTCAATGTATTGGGACTGGCATCATGCTTTCTAATCATTAGAGAAAGTAAAGCAGCAGCACCATCACACGCACTTCATGGCATTTATTGTTGGGAAAGGCCCCAAGAAAGAAGCAAATAAATACCATTTCTTAAAAGTTATTAAGATCAGATTGTAGTAAAGTGCAGTTTTAGAAAACAGTGGGAGGTATCAACGGGAAATGTGATAACAGGGAGCAGTAGGAATTCATTTTGGAGGTAAGCTGCTGTATCCTCCATCTGCACTGCCATTAGAGAACACCATCTTAAAGTTTTTTACTATAGGCACCCCATGCCCAGAGGTTCAGTGAACACTGGCTAGGAAAGATGGGTTAGAACTTGTTAGGGTCAGTAAAAGGTGAAGGGCTTCCAGTGCCTGAAATACAGTAGGAGTGTCCGAATGTCATTTCTAAAGTCAACCCTTTTGCATCCTGAATTAGACTGTAATTTTTTTTCCATTGGGCATTTCTTATGATATTTTTAGTTTTACTAGTAACAGAAGATAACAGCTTGAGTAATAAGAAATTCATTTCTCATGTGTTAGTGACAACCAGATGTTCAGTTCTAGGCAGCTAGAAGAAAGAAAAGCAATGGCAGACATGAAAAAAAATCTCTTTAGAACTTCAAGCACCTTGATTCCTCTCATTCTGCATGAGTGTCACTATTCCATGTAGAGACTTTTAGGACATACTACTTAGGCAGCAAAGAATAGGAAATAACCTTGTGTCACATTCACTAAAATATATTAGAAATGTATTTGAGCCTGGCAACTTTGAAAGAGTGATTGCTTTTTGCGTATGCAAGCACAACAGATATAAAATAGAGAATTTTTGTTAGCTTTTGCCCCCAAATATTAAATAACCATATCAGAACTGCATTCTTTTGCTATTTCTTGCACAGATAATGGTTGATCTATAATTTTTCATTAATAACTATAGCTTCAAGTCTGTAAGAACCTTGTCCTTACATCCCAAAGGAACAGAATCAGTCTAAAGAAAAGGTAAAACATGAAGAAGAGAGGATGAATATTTTTCTGTGAATGAGACTAATATCTCTACTAGGTCTTTTCAGTGCTCCAAACTCTGAGAATATTCCAGTACTGAACATTTCTTCCATGTTAGATCAAAGTTGTACACATTTTCCTTTTGCTGCTCAAGACTAGAATATTGAAGATACGTTAGCCTTAAGTAAGTGACTGTATTTGTTCACTCATGCTGGATAACAGATTGTATCTCTCACTATTTCTTCTCCCTGCCAACTCATTTCGCAGTGCACTGGTACAGTTTGTTGGTGGAGATGGAGTTTTGCCAAAGTGGTCATTACTGGCCATCAGCATCTGCTCACTGTCCTGCACACAGGCTGGAGAAAACAAAGGAGGGATTTCCAACTCCCTGTTGCAGATATGAAGTGCAGCTTGTCACTGAGCCCTTCACAAAAGATCAGCCTGTATCAGACGTTAAAAGATCCTCGGTGAATGGGAAATCTAGGAAAAAACAGGCATAGGTCAGTTTATTTCTCTGTTTTGAGCCAAGGGTAGGACAAAGTGTAACTTAGAGTGGTAATTCTCGAGTAGGAGGGTCAGTACTATGGAACCATGGCAGGTAGCTTGATACTGAGTAGTTCTTGTCAGCCCCATAACAGAAAGAACTGACAATTTAAAAAATGGTGTCCCCTGACCTCCCAGTTAGAATAAAGATCAGGATCCAGGGAGTACTACAGGAGCCTGAGAAGGGAGGATTTCTCTCCTCAGCGATCGTATTATGCACTGTAAAAGAACAGCACTAGTATATATGTTCTGAAAGTCTTTCCAAGGACTAACTATTAGAAATGGTATGGAATTAATGACTGAATGCCAAATTCTGAAGAAGACTAAAAATCTTTATAGAGATACATGACAACTCTATTTCCTGCTACATACTAATTTGGGGATTTGTAATAGCTAATAATAAGCCCCTGAATACCTTTGACACTCCTAGAAGATAGCCAAAAATTATGCCTGCCCACCTCCAGTGATCCTCACCATGGGTAGCGGGATGGCCCAGATCAATCACATGCCTGCCATACTCTGTCTGCCTCTGTCCCCAACATACCTCAGGACTACTGTAAAGTTTGTAAAAATCCTGTCCGCTTCTGTTTTCCTTAGTTTCCAAGTCACAGGAATTATCCTCAACCTGGACCTGGAGTTTCATAGCCCTTATGCATGACTAACCTCAGTTGTTACCTTGAAATCGTGGAACCAAAGTGGGGGTAAGCTCATGCCAAATAACCAAGATTTACTTTTCTTCTCTCTTGTTTTTCTTGATTATCATTTTTTCATTTAATACATAAAGGAAATAATATTCACAGACTGGAATATGCCATTTTTGTCATCATTAATTATGTTAGATTAGAAGTCTCATGTTATTTCCTATATATTCATGTATTAACCATTCTCATGATCAATTAACATTCAATCACACCAAGTAAAATACAAAGTAAAATAGATATAAACCTTGAAAAGTATATGGAATTGTCTAAATAAGAATGCAAGAAAATAAAAAAATAACTTTTAGGAAACGTCCTTAAATTTAAATATCAAAAAAGGAAAAATAATTAATCAATGACACACAACAGGGAGTTTGATTATCCCATGATAATAATTCCCCTCAGGCCTTCCCAGCAGTTTTCAATCCAAGATATAAATAACATCACAGTAAATGCTAACGGCTGAGTTTCACATTCATTTTCCATGTTATCACTGTGCAGATCTTAAGGGATGCATTCCTGACAACGTCCATCATGCCCTTCTGCAAAACGAGCAGAATTTCAGATGGGGATCTGAACAATAGGTTTTAGAGAGAAAAATATTCAGAATTTTTTTTACCAAATCTTGAAATAGAAAGAGTTGCTATTATGGAAAATCTCACACCTTCTTTCATATGCAAAGTGTAAAAATGTATTTCCACCTCTGAATCATATTTATAAGAATACCAGAACTCTAATAATAATCATAATATTTCCATTAGTGTTTATATTTTGTATCCAGATTGCAAAAGAACATTGTGTCGCAACTGGAAAGAATGTAGGTTAAAAATGTGTTAAACAGTAACTCATCAGACTGTCTATAAGTTTTGGGAATTCCTGAATCAAGAAAAATTAGTGAGTTTTCAATCAATTTACAAAAACTGATAGGAGGAGGTAAAGGTTTTTAGCTGGAAAGGAAGAAGCTGGAAGGAGCTGGAAGGAATAGGAAACATTTGCCATTAGATAAGCAGATTTCAGAGAGGGTTTTATATACAAACTATGCTTTAGTACTTTTCACCAGTGTATATTTCCACCCTCAAATTCAGTGCTCTCAATTTAAATAACAAGGTAAGGCAGCCATAAATATATGCTGGGAAGGCATCATGACAAACTGGAACTCCTTAGAGGCACAGCTTACCATGTGTGATCAAACTTGATGTATCCTAATTAATATACAATCCCAGTAGCTTTCAGAGACAATGTTTGACAGGGTCCTGTTATCATTTTTCAACTTGCATCTCATACATGGGGATATGAAAAGTAGCCCCACTTACTTGCTTGAAGTTTCTTCTTTCAGCAAAGATGCCAGAAGCGACTACTTCTTCCTATTCTAAAATTATAATTTTGTACCAGAACAGAAGTCCACCCAGAAAAAATGCTCCTATATAGCTGTATATAACTTATGAAGACACTTTTCATACTCAGCCAACATATGACACTGAAAGTTCATGATTAACAAAAAATAAAATGTAGGAAATATGCAAACATTGGCCATAATTTATATGTCTCTTGCAGGTTGCTTTTCATTGGTGGTTCTCAAAGCTCTGTATCATGAGATAACATTACTGACTGCCATTTTCAGACATGAGAAACAAAACCACAGAGAGGAATATATATTTACAAAGATCATCAATTACTAAACAACAGAATTTGGAATACAAACCTGATTTCTTCGGTCTCAAGCCATCACACTGTTTCTACTTATTTCTTTGATAACCTCTATACTCTTCAATAAACATTTAATAGAAATACTTTATCATTTATGGTTCAGATTATCCAATAAGAACTAGGTGCATTTGATATTGCATTGCAGTGCTAAGCTTGTCACAGGATCAAATCCACTTACAAATTATTTCCATTTCTGTTTTTCCTCAAAACACATGCTTACTTTCCTTCGTAAGTTGTAAAGAAAAACAATTCAAAAATATTCAGAAAATAAATTTAAATAATCACAGGAGGAACATAATTTCCTGTTGCAAAGACATCCACTTACCTTCAGTTATACTTTTTCTATTCTTATAACATGCCAGATGTTAATTTGGCTCGCAACCCCGTGCATACAGCCCTATTGCAACTTTAATCAAGTGATTAAGAGAGCTGTTATTTCATTAGTGCATCCTTTTACTGATCATTGTGACACATTAGTCATAGATAAAATGGGTACCAGAGGCTTGCTTCAAAAATTGCACATTGTGGATTCAACTGCAACAACACTTTTGTTGCCTTTCAACCTGCAAATATGTAATTGTTCTAAACAATCTGGTCTAGCAACTCTTCCACCTCTGTATAAAAGGCCTTTCATTCTAGAGGAATAACTATTCCTTTTGTCTGTTTTTAATATTTAAAAAAAAAAAAAAAGAAAGAAAGAAAGAGAAAGGATAAAGCAAGGCAGATAGGTATTTTATTTTGTTATTTTCAAAGGCCTCTTCACATGACGGAAAGACTTGTTAATAGTAATCAGCCAGATACCTCCTCCATCACTTGTGGTAAAATTGTCCTAACTACTTAAAAAAGCACTGTGCTACAGTTTTCAGTTTCCTGCATTTGCTGGCCCATGTATGCAAATCACTCAGGAGAATGGATATGAGGAGCTGAGTATTTTTTGTGATGGATTCTAACAAGAAATGGACTCCATAGTGCAATCAAAAGTTTATAGGGACTAAAGCAATGCTATTAATAGTGAGACTTAAAGTATTTGTATTACCAACCCATTTTTGAGCTATGTGTGAAAAATATCTGAAGTTTCCACACAGATAACACAAAGACAAATTATACAAAACTTAATCCTTTAGCGACTGACATATACCACAGATTTTAAAAATTCAGAAGTCTGTGAAATTCATCCTATCTTCCCGGACATCTTCAGCTTCATACTATAGTAACATAATTCAGCATATAATGACAAAAACCTTTTAGGTATTCACATACAGTCATGATTTTGCCATTTTGGAGTATACTGACCAAGAGTTTGGGGCTCAGCAGCCCTGCAGTTGACTCCGGTGTCCTTCTCAAGGGCCACCCCACAGCCAGTGTCTCTCACTTCCCCAGGGTGGATCTGTGACTCTTCCACTGCCTTCGTCTACAGAAATCAGATTCGGCATGACAATGAATGGGTCACTGAAGAATTCCCTGATATTAATCCTTAAAAGATGTGTTCAAGGAAGAATTTTTAACAGTTGAAAGAAATAGCTTTTTTCTTCCTGTATGATCAGCTACACAGCTCAGAGACCAGTGGAAGAAGTAACTGAGTTTTTTGTCCAAAATTGTATATGATCTAACCTAAGGAGTATGTCAACTTCCTTCAACAGAGAAGCAGGCCTTTTAATTTTGAACCAGCAGGAGGGCCTAATTGAGCAGGTCAATCTTTCTCCTCAATTTCAACCAGAATTTGTAAGATAAACGGATTTGTAAATAGTCATTCATTCCACCAAGAAAAGATGGCTTTCAGAATCGCTATTAAAGAAGCATTTGACATCCTATTATTATAGTCTAATTGCTGCACACATTCACAATGCCATAAATTTGTGAAAGGGTATGCTGTTACTTTTTGCTGGCAAGTGTATTGTGATGTAAAATGTGCGGAAGTATAGGGTATGAAAGAGCTATAGTGAAATTCAATTACTGTAGCATACATATAAGCTTTGAGGAAAATGTAACAGGAACATGCAGCTCTGTGTTACTGACAGATAATCAAAGTACTGGCTGCTTTTCACAAGTGTTGTAAGAAAGGATTTTCTATTCAAGTTTCTTTTTTTTTTTAAAGTAGAATATGTACTGCTTCTTTAAAGATTACACAAACAACCAAACAAAAGCCAAAAGAATGAAATGCATTAACAAAAATCACATTCAGTCTTCTGTAAACCCTCCTGCCTCCAAAACAAATGCAGGATAGCCCTGCGTTTTATTATAGGTTTCATCAGTAGATTCAGACCCAGAGCTGTGATTAGGGCCTGAAAATCTTAGGCTGAAGCTGAAAGATGCACTTCAGCTGCAAATATGTAGCAATTATCATGAAATGAAGTTCATTCCACGTTTTAGCTAATCACCATGGAAACCTATATTCATTGGCTCCTAATTGGAAATGGTCCAGACCTGGAAAACATTGTAGGCTTAAGACTGCATAATTTCTTATTTAAGCAATTGTACTGTTCTTCTCCGTTTGTGACAGTACACCATGGCAATTTTGGCAATAACCCTAGGAAAAATATATTTTTCTGAGAAGCCTGTCTTTGCAAGCATTTTTCACACTCTGGTGGGACTTCTACCGCTGTAAGATTGCTTCATCAAGCCACTTCTACCGTTTGTGATATTAATACCTGGACACAAGTATTATAGAAGGCTGCTGTACCAGTTACTCCAAGTTAAAAATTAATACTTGAATATTGCTAAAACAAAAAAGTTTTTAAAATCCTTATTATATACTTTTACTGCACTTTTCTAATAGATTTAAGGCTAAATTTTCAAACTTCTGTGTCAAATGTTAACTATCTCTAATGCAATTTTTAGAAAAATACTTGGACTGACTTAAGCAGAAATGACACACTGATTTCCATTGATGCATTCCTAAATCCATCCTTCAGATTTGAAAATGTTCTAATAATCAAAAGTGATGAATACTTGTAGGTTTCATTAATATTACTAGGACCCATGAAGACCTTCTCTAAAATTCAGTTATTGAATTAATTCTTTTATTTTCCATCACCCCTCTACCTTTACTTTCCCAAATATTTTGATCAAAACCCCAAATCACCATTTTATATGCATATCTTTTGTGTGTGTGTATATGTATGATCTCAGTTACATAATTTTTGTTAAAGATGGCCACAAATTCCAGTTGCATGGATCATTTCAGAAAGGAGACTTTTAACTACAAGTTCCTAGATGATTGCTTTCTCTTTTGAACTATGCAATTACACTCTCTGGGTTTCATTAGGACTGCAGCAAGTGATTTTCCCTACCTTTCAAAATGAAAGGTTCAAGCAAGAGTTGTTTTTCTGGAGGGAAACATTCACTGAATTTCTAGGTTAGCTTGCTTGAGAAGTTTCTGTCTTTTTAATTCCCAGAAATATGTACATAACAGCTCACCTATTTCTTCTCAATTCCATTTGTATAACTGTACTCTTTTTGGATGCTATAGAGTTAATTTTCTTCATCGTAGCTTGTATGGTGCTGTGTTTTGGATTTGTGATGAAAACAGTGCTGATAACAGAGATGTTTTACCTATTGCTAGAGCAGTGCTTGCACAGAGTCAAGGCCTTTTCTGCTTCTCACCCCACCCCACCAGCGAGTAGGCTGGGGGGGCACAAGAGGTTGGGAGGGGACACAGCTGGGACAGCTGACCCCAACTGATCAAAGGGCTATCTCATGCCATATGAGGCTGTGTTCAGCAATAAAATCTCGGGGAAGAAGAAGGAAGAGGGGATGTTCAGAGTAATGGCATTTTGTCTTCTCAAGTAACCATTACGCGTGCTGGAGCCCTGCTTTCCTGGAGATGGCTGAACACCTGCCTGCCCCTGGGAAGGAGTGAATGAATTCCTTGCTTTGTTTTGCTTGCGTGCATGGCTTTTGCTTTCCCTATTAAACTGTCTTTATCTCAACCCACGAGCTTTCTCGCTTTTATCCTTCCGATTCCCAGCAGGGCGGAGTGAGTGAGTGGCTGGGTTGGGCTGAGCTGCCCACCGGGGTTAACCCACAACAATAATGAAGGCTGTATCTTTCTGTTTGAAAGAAAACTGTGGTCCAGTGAAGGCATTAGGAAAACTCATGCAAAAAACTGTTCTCCAGGGATTATTCAGTTTGCCGTAACACAGTGCATCATTGGACAAGAAGGAGTAAGCACAAGCTGGAAAAAAAACCCTATGTAAAGTATCTTCCAACTTAAAAGTCATGCCACTAGACTAAACTCAAGAGTATTGCTACATTGCAGAGGTATTGGTGTCTGAACTAGCTGTTTTTAAATGAGTTCTGGTTCATCTGCAACCACATTGTTAGATTACAATGTAAGTGCTTCCCAGACTGATATCAAAAGCACTCAACAAATGCATATCTTTCATCCATTACTATCTTCAAGAAGTAAAAATGAAGCTTTGTTAAGCAGTTACAAAAAGGGCACAAAATCCTTCAAATTATTGGAAATAGTTCTGCATTTTTTTCCTTTCTGTGACTAGAAAGATTTAGCATTCCTGTTCCCCTTCCTCCCTGAAACTCACACAAAACACACAAAGAGCAAAGGAATATCCAGATACTTACACCCTTATATGCATATATACGGTTGTCATACAGCGGTCATTAAAGAGAACATTTACATGTAAGTTCCATGGAGTCTGTTATAACATTAGGTGGCATTAGTCAGTACAAACTGATAGCACTAGTTTGTTGGAATAACATTAATTTGCACAGCCTAATTTTTCTCAGTGGAGTGCTACTTCTTTCTAATCCCTGTTTCCTGCTAGAAAATTAATTAAATGATGAGTCAAAAGAACATATTCCTCAAATTTACAAAACTAAAATGAAATGTGATTGTGTATGAAAGCCATGATCTTCAGGTGGAGTAGAGTATGTTCGAGTTTCAGATATGTCTTCAGGTAATTAAACTAAGAAATAAACAATTCTTTTTCATTTCCACAGGGCTAAAATTTGATCTTGCGTGTTGACAGGGCAGTGTGCGACAAAGTCATTGGTTTGGTTTTTCTCTGTGTCAAATCAGCTTTCGGGGTTCAACCTCCCCTGACAGTGGGAAGAATGGAGAAGTAATGCAACTGTTTCAGCATCTAGTGAAAGCTGCTTTGGATCAGCTACAATGAAGGTGTGGAAGCATATGAAAACACGCCTTTACTCTTTCTGTTCTTCAGCTCTTGGTTTGGACTTAGCCTTTGGCTCTCAGTCCATACACCCTCCACATTGCCTTCTGTATTTGAGTCTCATAAGCTGCTGAGTATGTACTCCTATCTTTACTATGCAAACTGTTTGTCACAAGGATTCTCAGTATTATCAGGTTCTTTGCAGTACATTTTTAATTCTCTCTTTTTCTTACAATGGAAATTGCCTCAAGTTCGTGTCCAGTCTTGGGTGGTTTTACCTACTGATGTTGCTGCTGCCCCAGGTTAGCTATGGCCAAGTCCAGGGTTTCAGGGTCCCTGACAAGCAGCACAGCCTCTCCAGTGCAAAAAGCTGCTGCCAAAAGCTGCTCCCATCCCTTCTTTCTCCCACTAATGACTGCAGCCTCCTGCTGTCACTCTTGCAAAAGCAGCTTCTCTCCCTTTTTTCCCAAGCCCTTCTCTTTCCCCTAACCCTTCCTCTTTCGCAAGGAATAATCACCAAATAATCCTGCCTGCATTTCCTCCAGTGATTCTGTGGGCAGGAGATGATAAAGGAATGGGGCACCCATTTTCCTATTAGGACAGGGAAGGACAGGGTGTTTAGACACCAGGGCAGCATTGTTGTGTGAAAAGCTGATGTTCTTTTTCCAAAGAGTGGCCATTGCCATACCTATTGCACCACACTGCTTTAGCTTATTTGCTAAATTTGAGTTTTCACCAGGGTTTTGCTGCCTCAGTAGCTAAAAGGCATGAAAAATATTTCTTTCTAATTTGTTCTTTCGGAGAAGCAACTTCCTGTTGGCTGTTAATATCTTAAATGAGTGTTTTACATATCTCTTACATTGACTTTAAAACCTTTCAAGCTTTAGAAACCATTCTTATTAAACATCATGGCCCAGCATACTAATTTATCTGGCATTGAGAAAACCTTTAAATTTTGTTCTAAGCACTCCTTCGAGCTTTGAGTCTTGATATATCTGAGAGCTAAAGTTTGGATACATAAGGCTTCTCCTGCTATATCTCCTGAGAACCTTACGAATAACCAGTCTTCAGATGACTAAATGTATTAATTAATTTTATTAATGCTTCCTATTTCTGAGTAGTGTTCCTTCTTTAATGTAAATGTTTGGCAAACTTTGAAGTTTTCTGTTATTCTAGCACTTAAGGGCATTCAGAGAGTTGATAGCTTTTGCCAAGGTATTCTCCCCAAGTCTTCTTATTGCCCTCAAAAGAGCCACTTTATTCCTGTAAATACTTACGTGATGAATGAATGCATGTTTGCTGCTAGTTACCTTACAAAATGAGCATTTTTTGAGCTCATGCTTTGAATTCTTGTTCTCTAAAATCCATTCCCATAAATGGAACTCCAGAAAGACTGATGTCCCAGGATGGATGAGGTAAAGATTTACTTTAAATCCCAGTCTTTAATGATTTAAACAATAAAGCCCGGGCTGGAATATCCCAGTTTAGGCATAATATGGGAAGTTCTTAGTTTTCATGCCATACGTAACACACCATTTTGCACCAAGTACTTTAATATTAATCTAACTGCAGACAAAATTACCAAACCTTTCTCATTTTAAAAGCCATCACAAATATCCAGGTTACAACATTCCCCATCTTGGGATTTGCTTCCCCTCGAGACCAGCTGGGCAAGATCTTGTCTTGGAGCCACTGTTGTCCTGCTGGGAGCAGCTGCTGGAGGTCATCTTCAGAGGGGAATATTCCTCATTAGGATTTAACTTTTTGAGACCAAATTCACCATAAAAAAAGAAACAGTGAACAGTTAACTGAACCACAAATAATGTTTATGAAAGGAAACGGCTCCATGCTTTCCAGAGTATATCCTTCTTTATACATTCTTCTGGTGGTTAATCTTTCTGAGCGTAACTGAGTTTGATTTATGTCAGGTACATGCCTTCAAATAATGAAACTTTCCTAAAATCAGCATTTTACTTTCTGGAGATAAAAAGTTGATGTGTGAGCAAGATACATGTGCATTTAACTAAGCTAAACTCTTTCTCCTATGGTGGACAAAGAGATGCAGACAGGGAGATTGAAATCAATGTATTTTTTTAAGAGAGGAATTAATTTTAAATCTTACAAGGAAGAGATAAGGAAGGACATATATTAGTAGGATTCTGAAAGCAGAGAGGGCACTACAATTTGAAAACCTTAAAATACCCATTTTATAAGGTTAATTTATATCCAGCCTGTTATTAAAGTCATTTAATGGCACTCTCTTTCTAAAAAGACTGTTTAGAAGCTTGGATAGTACAATGACAGGTGCTAATAGAAAACCTAGAAAAACATAGTAGTGCTGCATTAATTCAGATGGAATAGGTTGGCTGGGCTTTACAAAATTGTTCTCATAACCTTGTTACTTTATAATACCATGAACAGCTAAGTAAAGTTCAGAATTTGAGTACCATGGTAATAAACGCTATCCAAAATCTTTTAAACTTTTATTAAAGATACAGAAATGAAAAGAGAAAACGGTTAAACTTTATGACTTATAAGGAACTAAACAAGGCTAATTTTAAACATCATTTTTTTCTATTACTCTCTGCTTTTGCTCTAAAGCTTTTAGAAATAGACTTCTTATATCACAGCTTTTAGATGGTAATAGCTGTCCATTTGGGATAGAGAAAAAAAAGTAAAAGCAGTTTAGATAGATGCTGTTGTTGCGGTCTGTGTCCTTCAGAACAAAAGAAGATAAACACAGACAAAAAGAAGACAAAAAGAGCAGCAAAAAAAGGAAAATGCAGCTTCTGAGCTTCACTTTTGAATTATGGACTAGAGTTTAACAACTTTTTAACTATGATGAAGGCCATGCTCTCCTTTTGGCTAACCTGAAGAGGGCACATTCCTCCTTTGGGCATTGCATGACCCTGTGCAAGACTCAAGGCTGGGTTGGGGCTTCCCTTCCCTAATTGTTTTTTCACAAGATGTTTGAGAATGGGTAAATTCCTTTGCCCATAATGAGAAGAGGATCCTGTGGTCTGGACAGACGTCATGCTGTTCTAACCTGCCCTTCAGAAAGATGATGTGAACCTTCTAAAACATGAAGGTTCCTCAAAATCATTAGCATACTTGGATACAGAGAGAGCTAAGAGGCTGCCTTAGCTAATCCATGATGTCCAGTCACCCCACCAGAGATACACGTCCTTTTCTGCTCACAGCTGGGCTGCCTGAAGAGGTTACTTTTGTCAGCCAGAAGACGATGAATTATTTGCTCACCAGATAGTTAGTCTCTGTGTGGGGTTGCGAAAACCTCTACCCCGGATTATTTCAGAACATTTCTTTAGCAACCTCTGTGAGATGAAGCTGCGGCTGGCAAAACCTGGCTCTTTTTTATACAGAAGACCAAAAGAGAAAAAAAAAAAAAAAACAGAAAAAGAGAAAGAGGATAAAAAGACATGTGAGGGAAAGAGTGGTGGTATTAGGGCTTTAGCTCATAGTGTGAAGCTGGCATTTGCACTTAGTTGTCTCCATCTGGCATGGTATGTTCAGGGCACTTCTCACAACTGGTTGTGAAACTTTTGGGTGTTACAATGGAACCCCAAAGACCTTGGGTGCGGGACCCTGGGGGGTGGATCTCAGTTATTTCAGTAAAGAAACTGGTTATGACGGTAGGAATATCCTATACTCTTAGCTTTTTTTATCCACTAAGTAAAGTGCAGTCATTTTCGGTCTCACACTCTTGTTTGTCAGACATGATCTTAGCACAGTCCTCTGTGGATAATTTTGTGATAATTCTTTTTTTTTTTTTTGGAAGAAAAGAACAGCTTGGCACAGTCAGTATAATACTGGTTTAACAATCTGTATGAGATGAATTCAGAAAGTCACAGAATTTGCATAGTAAACCAATTGCAATAATTACATTGACAAACCAAAACCATTAATTGAAGAACCTGTGTTTGAAGATAATGCCTTTAATTATAATGAGGTTAAATATTTCTGACAAAAGCGAATCCTTCCAATGACATGTGAGTTGGGAAGAAAATGGTAATCTACATTAAGTTCCATGGCTGTAACTTATTATTCTTCATAGACTCAAACATGCAAGCAAGCTGTATCAGAAGTTGCATAATACTGATCTTTTTGCCCTTGAGACTGTTGCAAATATCTATCATTAAGGCAGCTACAGCTACCCAGTCAGTTAGTGTCAATCAAAGCCTGTGAGGCATTTTACAAATTAGTCCCTGTTGATATATAATGATATATGAATTAAAAGCAAGAGATGGAGCCATTTGTCATTGTAACAGCTAAGTTTCCAATTAGCCTATTTAGCTATTTTTATTGTATATGCTATGTGTACGCCATGCATTTTTTATTGCTTAATGCATTTTAATTGAATAACACAAATGCTTGAAGGAGCTGACATTAAATCAGAAATCTCTGGGTTTTTTTTAATCTACTGTGTGCATGGAGGAAGGAGGAGAATAACATTTCTTATTTTATTCTTAACTTCATTTTGCCTACGTTATTTACTTCACATTTCTTCGTGTGAAGTAATGTTCTTCTCTCTTCCTCACACAGAGAGATTTAAGTTATAACCAAAGCCTTTCTGACAATATTTTGGGGCCAAATCTGGTGATAACAAAAGCTAATTTTGTTAAAAAATTAATATTAAAAGCATGAATGTTAAAGGCATTGAATGTTAAAAGCATTCTTGGACAGAAAGAATCCAGAGTAGAGATATCTATCTCAGCGATGTAGACTAGCTTAAATCTGATGATGATAACTGAGTTGCTCTTACATTTTACCAGTGAAGCTGAGATGAGAAGCTGATATGAAATAATCCATATTTTTCAAACCGTTCCCTGGGGTTACTTCTGCACACCTGCAGTGAACCTAACCGGAACTATATTCCTTTGCAGGTGTGTTGGTGTTCCCCGAAATGCATGGTCAATTTGTTCCCCAGGATATTTGACAGGGAACGAGGGAGCAGAAGAGAAGGTAGAATGACATTCTTGCAACTGTATTGCAGCATTTCTCTATTCCCTAGCTAGGCATCACCCAAAGCATACAGAATCAATTGAGCAGCTGGCTGATAAACTGCAAGAATGGAAAATTGATGCTGTGTCAGGAGCTGCTTTTCTCTAGTTAGAGTAGGAAACTACTATTTTAATTACTCTGTATTGCTCTAGAATTTAAGTGGTGAAGTATTTTGTTTATCTCAATTTCTAAAATGTAGCTCTTTCACGTGTAATATTCTCTATCAGAACAGTAATCCTACCAAGATTATTCTTGAGTTATTTGAATTCCACATGCTGATTTTTGCATATCAGATCTTAAGTATTTTAGACATTGATCTGTCATTTGTTTGGCCTCTTGTACTCAGAGAATATGATAGCTCCATTAAATGACTCTTGGATGATTCTGAATTTTAAAGTAACATAATACCATAAAGATTTTCAAAGAACAAGAATAAAGAAAACTTCAAAAATAAAAAAAAATTAAAAAAAGGAAATTATGCATTTCACATAACGATATCAAGTAGTTACACAAATCTGCTAGAGTATGGAAGAATAATCACAAGTAAAAGAGGGAATTGTTAGAAACTCTCTCTTCTAGAAGATTTCTACTCCAAAGCTTCTTGCCAGATACTCTGTTTTGAATTTTCAAAAACAGCCAAGGGATGTTGAAGTCCCGCTGGAAGTGCCTTTGAAAGTCCTCCCTAGGAGAACAGCCTGGAAGGAATTTTGAGCAAGGAGTAATTAGGAGCTAGTGTGTACCTGCAAGCTGAGCAGATGCAGAATAACACCATCTGTACAGCAACTGTAATTCTGCAAAGAATTTAGGCCCATAACATCACCTTTCTTTACTTATTATTCCGATTGTCCTCATTTACTGCTGTACTTTCCCCTGTGCATACTCCCTCTACAGGAAGAACATCCAAAGTTAACTGATTGTATTGGTTTTTTAATTCTTAAAAAAACTCCCTTTAATGAGAGTTAGGCTATCTACTGAACTAACAGTGCTTGTTTCTTTTTAACATCCTGCTACCACTTCTTGACATGAGGCTGAATATTACATGAACGAGATGGAGCACAGGTGCTGCAGGATACAGGCGGACTGAAAGGTAGAAATAAAGGCAGGTAAGAGAGGAACACAGGGAATGTTAAAGCCATGGGAGACTGCAGAGAAATAAGTGGGACAAAAAGAAGCAAAAGAATCAATATGAGTCAAACTCCTTTGATGAAGGTGTTTTAAAAGGTTTTACAGGTATGATCTGCCTTCATGCTAGACAGTACTGCCATCAAAATAATGGCAAAATTCCTGAAACAGTTTACAGGAGATCTTTATTTTCTAGATATAAATTAAGAATAACTGTGTCCTGGTTTCAGCTGGGATAGAGTTAATTTTCTTCCTAGTAACTGGTATAGTGCTATGTTTTGGATTTAGTATGACAATAATGTTGACAACACACTGATATTTTACCTGTTGCTGAGCAGTGCTTACACTGGTCAAGGACTTTTCAGCTTCCCATGCTCTGCCAGGTGCACAAGAAGCTGGGAGGGGGCACAGCCAGGACAGCTGACCCACACTGGCCAAAGGGCTATTCCATACCATAGGGCGTCACGCTCAGTATAGAAACTGGGGGGAGCTGGCCAGGGGGCAGTAACCACTGCTCAGGGATGGTGGTGAGCAATTACATTGTGCATCACTTGTTTTGCACATTCTATTGTTATTATTATTATTATTATTTTTTTTTTTTTTTTTTTTTTCTCTTCCTTTGCTGTCCTATTAAACTGTCTTTATCTCAACGCACGGGTTTTACTTTTTTTCCCCGGTTCTCTCCCCCATCCCACCGGGGGGGAGGGTGAGCGAGCGGCTGTGTGGTGCTTAGTTGCCAACTGGGGTTAAACCACGACAAAACGCCATTAAAATCATGAGTCTGAGAAGAAAGTTGATTGTTCTCTCACAGGGTAAATATGAGAAAGAAGTAAGAGCAATTTACAAAGAAGGACAGAACTGGCATAAAACAAATCAGCATCCATTGGTGAGGAATGAATTGAGGCTGGAAATTAGAAGCTATCTAACCATCTCAAGAGCAGGCTTCCAAAAGGCTCAGCATGTGGCCCAGAAAAATAATCCATTTTATGCTGGAACATAAGAAATTTATGAGGGCAGTTGCATGATAGTTTCATATCCTGGCAAATGATTAGAAAGTGGAAAAAAAAAAAAAACCAACCCAAAACCCTCCTGTCAACTGTTCAGTTGGCCTGGTGTTTATCATTACATACTTAAACTTTAAGCAGCAATTATCTTCTCACTATATATTTGAACACAGCAAAGAAAAGTCTGAATCAAATACAGCTAACATGGTAGAAATAGTAACGAAATAACACTGAGGTTTAAAGAGAGCTATTTAGGGAAAAGATTAAATTATGATAATATCTTCCATGGAAAATTTCAATAAATCTGCTAGAGTCAGGTAAGTTCAGAATCAGTGAGATGAGGCTATGACCACATTTATTAGATAGAAATGACCCAAGTGAGTGGGGAAAATCAAGGAAAAAATGGGAAATAGCTTTTTGGAAAAATGAGAACTTGGAGTTCACTCAAGATAAACATTCTGTGTTTTCTTTCTAAGCACAATAGTAGGGTTAAACTCCTTACTTTGCAAGCACCAATTTATCCTAGATATAGCTCAAGCTTCAGATTTACATTCAAATATTGGTGCAGTAGCCAAGTAACAAGAACCCTATAACGAGAAGCATCTCTTCTTTGAAAATAAATGTTTCAGTGTGCCTTTACTATTTATTCAAATGCCTTAGCGTTTGTGTAGAAGCAAGAGACTATTATCCTGTGACAATGTTCCGTTTGATTCATGTTATCTCTTAATTAAATTAATGTATGCTGTATCACAGACACTTATTAAAGTAATTGTTTGCATAAAGCAGGGATAGAATAGATACAAACATTCCAGTCATCTTGATATGATTCAGAGACCTTTGCTAATGACTTACTTGAGTAAAAGTCTGGATTTGACTTGCCCTTTGTGATAATAACTTACTAGAAATTGGGCTAAATTATTATGCAAATTCATTACTAGGCTTACAAACCTAGCTAAAACTATGAAAGGAAGTTTAAAAGAAATATTTTGCAATTGTGAGGTTTGGTGATCCTGTTTCCAGACTCAAATATCTAGGCAAAGTTTTAATTCATACAAAGCAAATGTAAGTAAATGAGTAAGAGCACTGCCCCCCCTGCCTCAGAACACGATATAATAGATGGTCAGAGACAGTTTGTACTCTGGAGTCATGAACCTGCATCTTCACAGTGAGCTCAAATTCAAATTTGACTCAAATTCATCAATAGCTTTGAGATTTTCAGTACCATTCTCTCCAAGATAAATTTACCTGTTGCATATTTCTCTTTAGCAGGAGACTTTCTGAAACAATGATATGGAGAGTCACCTTTTTTTTAATTATTCCTCTCTCCCCAAAGCATATCTGAGCTGTCTGAAGATTAGTGAACAAACTGTTTAATTACACCAAGAATTTGAGGGAAAACAAGGGATTTTCTCCACATGTAGAAGTTTCCCCCAACAACTATTAACTTGGTAATGTAATAGTAAGTGAAGAATTGTCATGACATGTTCTTTGACTAGTACTATTTAACAAAGCAACGACACTATTGTCTTGCACGTCATCTCAGATGTCTACTATACACAATGCTTAGGAATCAAAATCAGCCTTTGACCGAACAATTTTCATTTTCACTTAAGTGGACATTAATCGCATGGATTCCTGAGCCAAACTTGCCTTACTGATGTCTTATATGCAGCCTCGATAATAATCTTCACCAGACCCCATCTTCAAACTTTTGTAAGACGGGATCTAGAAACACACCAGAAGACTTTCAGTGATGAATTATACTATCAAGTGATAACCTTGTAATGAGGAAAAAAACCCAACAGTTTCCTCATACTTAGGTATTGCAACTTTAGTCATGCTGAAGATACAGAATTTTCTTTTCGTATCAACTGCCTTAACATAGCCAAATGTATATTCCTGAAGTTTAAGATTTTGCTGAATGGCTCAACTGGCTTTATAATACAGGAAAAATCCCCACAGAATTACTTATAAATTGTGGAATTGGCTCCCAACCCAGGAAGAGATTGGTTGCTATGGCTGCTGCTTGTGAAAGCAGCTGGCTTCTTCAGCATATGATTATTATAATATATTAAGTGGCAATCTCCAAGCACCAGAATTAAGAAATATATATATATATTTAAAATAAAACCTGCATAGATAACATTTGAATATTCCATGTCTCTACATTCCTCTTTCTGTAATGTTTCAGTTACTGGGCTCAGCCAGACATACTTTATAGGACTTGATGGTCAAATTGTCTCTTTCAGTATTGTAAATTCTATGCTCCTACTTCTGACAAATTCAGGTTGATGCTGTGACATTTACTTTCACTTGTAAGGAGAGGTAGGATAATTCATTCACATCTATTCCTCTCAACTGCTACTTTCTTTTTTTACCATGAAACTGGAAAGAAAAAAGGAAAATGAGGGATTATCTGGATTCAGGGTTACTATAGTCTTAATTTCGAAACAAATTATTAATTGCTAGCATCAACCTGTCTTTTGAGTTACTTTTGCATACTATTCTAAAACAGTACATTTTAGACCTTGTTTTGACCACCCTTGTGTGGTCAATTTTTCTTTAGGTAATTTTATGGGTCAAAGAATAAATTGGAAACAGAAAATGAAGTAAGCATATCAAAACAAACTTCAATTCATAATTCACTTAGACAAAGTTGATTGTCCTCTTTTTTTTTTCCTGTTCTAGAACTAAAAAACAGAAGATGTTTTGTTTCTTTGGTGCACATGTCATTACTTATGCTTGTGCGATGTCAACTTGCTATACTATAACAAGAATTTTCATGTTCAGCTACAATGACTTTCAGAAGGAATCGGTTGTTTTCAAGGCTTAAGCTGCAATTGGAGACGTTCCAAATCATTACCTAAATTTACATTCTATTCTGTCTGGAAATGTATTTTTATAACTTGCAGACCTTGTCCTATTCCTTTTGAAGTCAATAGGAATTTCCAGTGTGAAAAGAGCATTCCTGTAGTTTTTAAGGGATAACTGAAAGTCATAGAATCATAGAATCACAGAACAGCCCAGGTTGGAGGGGACCTTGAAAGACCATCCAGTCCAGCCTTCCATGGGAAAGGGAGAGGCAGCCTAGATGAGAACTGTTCCATTCTCCTGTTAGCCTGCTTAGATATGACTCATTATCTATATTTTATATTTTATTTTGTTTTAAAATTGAAAGTGTCACAACATCTAGAAAAGACCTGTAGTCTTGCAGAGGATGAATGGTTATGGACATAAGAGTAATGTTCTCTCAGAGAAGTATCTTTTATGCACATATACTGCTGAGACTTATTTCTTACATTTGAAGTGCAATATAGCAGCCAGTAAATATATGTAGGAGCTCTTTTGTATGACAGGGGGTAAAATCCTGCTTCCCTTAATCATCAGGTAGAATCCTTCCGGAGTAAAGGACCTGACTACTAATTCTGCTTTGAAATGGAAAATTTGGAGGGCAGAAGATTTCACCATTTAAAAGAACAAGGTATACTGATATCAGTAATCTTAGAGTTCGGATGGCTCCCTTGTTGCAAAGGTTGTGCTAAATATAGGAATGGTTTTGAGCTGAGGAAGAAAACCTACAAAAATCTGCAGAAAACCATGGTCTGGAAAAGGATTTTTGCTTGTGAGACTTCCCATATATTTGAAATTAAACAAATGCTTAATTAAGACCAAATTTCACCAGTTTACAGGAATCCTTGTTAGACCAAAATCTCATGATTTAGGAGAACAGTAGAACAATAGTTGCCAGATTTGGCTGATTTGTACTGTGAGTCAGAAAGAACAAAAAAAGGAATATTATTTCTTTTTTTTCTGCAGTCACTCTCATGATATCTTTCCCTTCCAGCTTAAGAGCATTAGCTCAAGAAGCAGAGAGAGAAAAGGAAAGCAAGCATTCATCTAAAACAAATTTAATGATTTTTTTGGCCATAAAGACAGGTTAATATTTTTGGCAACTTACATTTTTCCCTCTGCAGCTGGAATTCAGCAGCTCATAGCTGTCTGCCAAAGCAGATGCATAATCTAGGCCATTGCCTCACAATTGCTTTTGTGAGTGTTGTTAAAGGAAACACTTTCTAGATAAATACTATGAGAATCTTAAAATTAGGGAGTTTGAATAAAAATGACAGGATTCACTTGTCCAAGTTGGATCAGAGGATCCAGCTGGTTGCACAATTTAGGTATGGAGATATTTTTTCTCAGTTCTAACAAATACACATTATTATTTCCTCCCTAACTACCCATAAAATAAAGATCTAGCTGGTAGCTCTAATTCAGGGGATGCTGTATTGACAAAATCAAGCATTTTTCACAATATCCTATTAATTTGAATGCAATCATGATGTTATCTTGAATACGGGAAGAATTAAACCACCAGAAGGTTTACCTGTTCACTGTCCCAAGGATTCTTCAGCTAGTGTCCTGACTTTACAGCTTTCTTTTCTAGTACACTTACACTGCTGGGATGATACTTTTCTCT
This sequence comes from Mycteria americana, assembly GCF_035582795.1. NCBI lineage: Eukaryota > Metazoa > Chordata > Aves > Ciconiiformes > Ciconiidae > Mycteria > Mycteria americana. The sequence goes on from NC_134367.1 coordinate 59,170,745, forward strand.
CCCTTTTTAATTTTGCTACTTAGTTCTCCAATTGTTCTGTTATTCCCTCACTTTCTCTCTCTCCACACACACATACCATGCACATGCATATATGTACCTATTCAAGAAAACAGTTAGCAATGTCCTCCCATTTTTGACCTTGGCAGGAATGGGTGGGTTTTGTTGGGTATTTAGATACTGCTATTTATTCAGCTGTCTCCTGTGAAAACACTCCCACTAATATTTCCAGTAAAACAAAACCATTAAACTCATCAGTTTCAATAATGTTTTATCCAATGCAATATTTTTATAGTGCTGATAGAGATCTCCTTCAAATCAGGCCAATTTGGTGGAACTGTCATCTGCTACATATAATTTAAACATTTCTGTATTTGGTTCTCCACCTCTGGAGATCATCTTTGCTCAAAGTCCAGGCAGCTTAGAGCAGGTTGTTTAGGGCAAGATTTCACAGTCTTTCTGGGAAACCTGCTCCAGTCTTTGATTACACTCACTCTAGTGTTGTTCTTTCTAATATATACTCAGAATTTCCCCTATTGTAATTTGTGCCTCTTGTCTCTTGTCCTTTCATTGCTGACTTCCAAGAATAGTCAGGCTCCTTTTTTTCTACACACCCTCATTAGGTGGTTGAAGACAGCAATAAGATCCCCCTTAGTCTTCTCAAGACTACACAAACCCAGTTCTCTCAACCTTCTTTCATACATTATGTGCTCCAGCCTCTAATCATCCTGGTGGTCCTCAGCTGAATTCACTCCAGTTAGACAATGCCTTTTTTTTGCAGCAATGGCACGCCAGAAAATCCAGCATGGTAGGAAGTCCCTGATAGTGGAAGCCAGAAGCTTACTGCTTCTTGCTCTTCCACAAGCTCTATACTATCCTTCTGTCTGTTCCAGCTTATGGGATGGCTTTTAACTAGGGACATCCTAGGTCCAGAAGCAGTCTGCCCTCTGCATAGCAAAGTTCCCAAGCCGATACTCCTTCCCAGCACCAGAACAGCTGAGGACCATGATACCAACCAATTCCATAATGGTCTGGGAGGGTCTGCAAAAAACTGAAATTGGTTAGAGCTTCCTAATAACAGCTGGTATCTCATGGAGTAGCCAAGTTTTTCTTTGCCATCAATTCTCAGTCTTCTGAGGAAACGACTGCAGAAACTGTATGGACTGATCTATCATGACAAACTTCACCTATTCTCCATTAAGTCAGTTCAGGTGCATCTATACCACAGATGGTGAATGTCTGGTTTCTGCACTGTCCAATAGTAATTTTCTGTAGATATGTGGATTCACATATCTGCATATCTACCCACGTATCTATCCCATGGTTTACAGAATTACAGTTAATCTAGAGGAAAAAGAAATACAACCCAAAACACTGAATTACTTCTTCGTGGCCATTAATAGTGAAATAAGCAGGACATTATGTGTGAATTAAATATCACCTCTGTACCAGCTGATGCAAGGAAGACCTTGGCATCTACTTTGTCGTGCTTTTCATGCTAAAATATTAATTCTGTGTAGACACAGTGTGTGGAATGACACAGACCTTTTATTCTAAAAGGCTCAGTCAGTATTCTCTAAAAGCTTCCCTAACTAATAACTATTTCTGACATCAATTGTGGAAAAAGTCAATATGTTTTAATGGAATATCCTCTCTGAAAAAAAAATTAGTTAAACTCACATAGTCCTACATCATGAATAAAGGTGTTATAAAAAGAAGATAAGGAGAGGAGAGGAGAGGAGAGGAGAGGAGAGGAGAGGAGAGGAGAGGAGAGGAGAGGAGAGGAGAGGAGAGGAGAGGAGAGGAGAGGAGAGGAGAGGAGAGGAGAGGAGAGGAGAGGAGAGGAGAGGAGAGGAGAAGCCCAAAACTTCTAGATACCAAGTTAAAACCTTTTTGATCTCTAACTGATACAGGGTTATCAGGGAAGGAGTCAGAAACTCTTGAGCATGGTATTAGGTAAACCTTAACTACGTATAACAGAGCTTGTTGGCCAATTTCATGGCTGCATTCATCAAGCTCCTTTCTCAAGCAGTATTGTAGTGAACATATTGTAGTTAACATTGTCTTAAGACGAAAAAAAAAAAAAACTATAATGAACCACAATGGGCATCGCTTAATGTTTTTATATTCCTGCCATGAAGACAGATGGGTTCCTGTTGTACTGCCTGATACATGTATCCCTGAAGCAACAGCCACACGAGGTCACTGTTGTTCATACGTGAGTCATAAGCTTGAATCATGCTATTTTCAGTTGATCGAAGCCAAAATGTATGGCTAGAAAATAAAATTGTTTGTACTATACATTAACAAAAGAATGCAAAAAGACTTCATTAACATGGGATATATTAAAATGCAAACATTAATTGCATAAAATATAGCATATAAGTTACTAGTTTCTTTGAAAAACAGTTAAAAAAAATCTCATAGTGGCTGAAAAGAAGCAAGGGTATTATCTACTATATTTACTGGAACTTTCTCTGTAGTAGTTACTCTCCTCTGTACCTGGTTATAGAACATTTGATGGGCTCTGCTGGCATGAAAACAACAGAAGAGTTTCAAGAAAGAATTAGAAGTTTGCAATTGTTTAACTGCTTATCTTTCATGAGAGAGATTTCTTTTTTTCTTTTTGCTTTTACACGTGAAGTTTAGTGTCTTCAGAGGTATGAAACTGTAAAAGGCTGAAATATTATGAGTAATGTGAGATGCTCTGGCATTAGAGAAGCAAGCAATTAGAGAAGCAGTGTTACAGCAAACGTGCACTGAACTGTGGTGTGAAGCCATTCTGACTGCAAATTTGCGTACCTTTTTTTTGTCAATACTTATATCTATTAAGCTGATAGAGTTTTTTTGAATGATTCATCCATTCATGTGATTATATCAATGTACATTATCATAACATCTTCTCTGAAAAGATTACATAGTATATATGATTAATTCAGTGTTATGAGATTTCAGAGAAGGTATATTTCTTTTTTACTAAATTCTTCTAATTAAAGAATAAGGTGTCATATTCGCCAATGCTGTATAGTCATGAAATTAAAAACCTTATCGCGATCAAAATCATCAAGAGAATAGAACTGAAGTAGCAATCAAAAATGTCAGCTGATTTTGTAGAACTGCATAATTAAAATCTTACTCCCCAAAATGAATCAAATTCACATTCATATGCTGAAATTCTTTCAGTAAGGCATGTTTTTATGCCAGTGTATTTATCAATGTGCATTTAGATGCGAAAACATGACTTGTTTTACTAATAAAATAAAATATAACTTTAAAAGTTTATTAATTTTTGCAACATCTTTTATCAAAGTACCATGCATATTAACTTGTACATTTGAGCATAAAAAAACCTGCTCTGTATAATGTACAAAAAGACTGCTTTAATAGGACATTAACATTGCAAAAAACCCAGTCATCTGCTCAACAGTTCTTGCATTTATTACTTCATCTTTAAGCAGGTGAGTAAATAAAATTCCTCATATTATGTAATTATTTCATAGCTTTGGATTCGCATATGGGATTTAAGAGACCACGGAGAAAACTTAAAAATTGAACGTATTCATCTTTGGTAAAAGAGAAACACAATAATGAATCTTAAAGGACAGAACCTGGATAAAAAATGGATGAAAAAGTGGGTCAATACAGGACATTATCCCAAATTTCTATGGACAGTATATTGCCTTAAAACTGCAAAAATAAATTGTCCTCATAATTAAATAACCATTAGCTTAAATTCTACAGCAGATCTGAATACACATAATGTGACCTCCATGTTTATAGAAACAAAACATAGTATAATTACAAAATATAATTAACTGTACTAATTAAGCTATAAAATAGCAATAACTCTCAATATCTCACTACAGTTTGCTGCTTAGCTGAATTTATGACTGTAGAGGAAATCTGAAAGGACTGGATGCAGGAGTGAGTGCAAGAGTTCGTCCTGCCCCAGAAGTCAACTAGATTTAGAAAATCTGTCGGAATAGTTGGTGAAAAATCAGTAGCAACAGCATGTGCAGCAGATGGTTGTTCAACAGTGGGAAAGAGCTTGAGTGTGCAGGACTGCAACAGCTCTTCTGGTAGCTGGGGGCACTACTGCGGTCTGAAAGGACAAGAAGGGATTTACCTCAAGATTTGTTAGCTGGGTCCCCAAAACAGCAGCTTAGCCAGCACTGCTGTCAAAGAGGAGCCAAAACATTATCCTGAAAAATGTTTGACTGATAGGGAAGCAATAACGGGGTGTTTTCAATTCCAGAGCACAATATATAAAATTACTTGATAGTGCCATCATGCAGGAAGAGAGAAACCTGTTGCACCCCCAACTCAGATCACTACTGTGGAACAACTGAATACTTTTGTTTTGGCTCTTATATCCAAATAGGTCTTGATTTATTGTACTAACAATTGTCCTAACATATCTGACCTTTTAAACCATACCAGCTGACAATTGTTGTACAAGATAAATCTATGAGAGGTATTTTCAGGAACAAGCCATATGACAAACAATTTCAACTTAATATTGCTTAGATGTTTATCAAGTAGTGAGTTGCTTCTTTCTTTTGCTATTTTTTCTAATAAAGTATTTCTACCTAAGCAAGCAAATAAGCTAACACACCTCCTGCTACCTTGCCTTTACTCTCTGTAATAAAAATCCTTACTGAAAGAATTTATCACAGGGTAAGGAGCATATTTTTTGAGTGGAATCCCTTCAAGACATTGGCAACACACCACTGGATTCCCCAGGAAAGAAAAAAAGAAGTCTTCTTTACTAGAAAATACATGTTTTAGTGCCAGCTACTATTGCACCTAAAAGATCAGCAACCGAGGAGACTACTTTTGATCACTGAGTGTTGTTGCCCAGTGTGTCACTCCAGCAGATGATGATGGGGCAGGCGAAGGGCACTTCTATTCATTTCTTTCAAGTGAGTTTTAATTTATTCTTCACCTTTTCTTTCACTGAGAACTTCTCTCCCTTGCCTCAGTAATGTGCTTCATTCAGCGTGCCTGCCAAACCAGTGAAGAGGAGATGGGATAACATATTTTTGTGTGAGTCATATGCTGGTAATGGTCTGAGCTATTTTACTGTCTGCAGCAGCGTAGCTCTTTCATCTCATAGGTAGTTTTACCACCACTGGTTAAAGGTTTAAAGGAATGTATGGCCGGTCTATCTAAGGGGCAGCTGACACACAGTCAGAAAATACATTGGGGAAATTTTAGATCAGTGAGGTTCAAATATCATTCAGAAGAAGCAAGCAAAAAAAGCCTTTCATCACAGCCCTGTGATCTCGAATGTAGCTTTTGTATTGTATCTCTATAGCTTGTAACTTATAAGGATCAAATTTGTAGCATCCTTTAGAGAAATTTTTGAGATTTCATCATTTTAGTTGTTCTCAATTACATTTATAAGAGAAAAATTAGCACAGCTGGCGTCAAGCCACTCATAACTGTTTTATAAGAATCCACATCATTTAAACAAATGTCTTATAAATTTTGGCTTTCTTTTTCGACAGATTCACCGTCCATCCTTAGAGATGTAGAAATTCCTGCTGACACAGGCAAATAAGGACTTGAAGTCATTCAGAAGTCTAACAGGATATTATAATAATAATAGCATGATTATCATCATAATTAAACTTGCGTATAAGACTAATATGAAGTTAAACAGTTTGTTCCAACTCTTGTGGAGATTTTTGGAACACCTTACTCTCCGTACAGAAGTTTCTTCTTCCAAGCCATGGAAGCCAAGCTTCAGAGTCACAAAAAGCACCAATTCTCCAGTCACCAGAAAGTTTGACCCTATTTCTGTGGTACATATACCACTTGTATATGCCTTCCCTTTAAGTGAGTGTGTTTTTTAATCTCCACCTTATCAAGACACCTGGGACATGTAAATATGCAATTAGTTATCATCCAGGCGTTTTTGTAATCCATTTTTTCTTGGGAAATGTGTGTGTGCCTGTGTGCACATTTTTATGTGTGTAAACAAGGTCACAGAATAATTTAGATTGGAAGAGACCTCTGGAGGTCATCTTGCCCAGCCCCCCTGCTCAAGACAGACATACATTCACTAATTAGGCTAGAAACAGCAAATTATTTATTTATATTAGCATCAGGACAGCTACAAAAAAGACACACATTCATGATAAAATAATCTAGTAGCTTGCAATTATGTACATTAAGCAACACCATTTTTCAGTTACCTAACATATTCACATTTCTCTTTACATGCATATATATATATATACACACACCACATATAAAGATACAAACACATAAGTTGGAAAGACATGTGAAAGGATGTATATATATATATATGTATATATATATATAGCAGAAATTGCATTTGTAAGAAGGAATATGCTTACGTGAAATGTTCTAAACTAATGTTCTTTTCCTCCTGAAATAAAGGCAAAGCCACAGAGCCTACTAAGAGAGCTAAAAGAGGTCAGAAGATAAGACCACTTGTCTTCTACTTAGACCAACCTTTTTAAACAAAAGTCTCATATAATGGAGCCTGGATACAGGATGTGACATTTTGAGAGCACATCAGTTGCCCTTCAGTGCATTCCGTATGAGCTTAACAAGTCAATGCTAACCTAGGTGACAACTAATTAAGACACTACTAATGAGGCTGTAAAAATCAGGGTCCTTAGAGATTTCTGATTACTGACATCTATTGCTCTTTGGTCATTATATGGGGAGAAATGTCCCTAAGTGAAAGTTTGAGCGTTTCAAATATTTTTTCCAGAGCACAGCTTTCTGTGGTAAATAGAAAACAAATGTAGTAAATCATGCAGTTATCAGCAAAACATGGAACATTATGCCTTTGTGTTCATGCAGAAAGAAAATGTGTCTGATGTAGATGTTTAGCTTTATAATAGCTTAATAGAACCAATATTTGGCATATTCAAATACCTAACTACAAACAAATGTGCTGTCACTCTGAAAGCTTTCATATGGTTGCAACTTTAAAATTAGCAAACTGAAAGTTATCTAAAAGGCAACATATTGTTATACTCTAATGGGCCATTATGGCATAACTTATTTACTTATTTAGTTATCTGTTCCAGCTTAAATTCATTTTCTCCAGATTTTGGACTCGGAAACCCCACAGGGCTTTTATAATTTGGCTTCTGCAAAGCCTGCCCCTTTCTCAAGAAGTAGACATTTTCTTCTGGACTGTATTACAGGAGCATGAACACTACAGGGCTTGGCAATACATCTGAGTAAATGTGACCTGTATAGGCATTTTTTTTTCTGTACTTACCACCCCTATTACAAGAATAGTGTAATGCAAAGAATCCCTTGTCATAGTATACCCTTGCATACAGTAAAACACTAAGACTGACCTGAGCCTATTCAGAGAGAAAATATTTGATCTCAGCACATAGGGAGAAGTTGAGTGAAGCCAGATTGCAGCCAATTGACCTGAAAGGAAAACATCCAAGCTCCTGTATTAGTTCCATTGATGCTCTACTGACTGAAAGGCATTTATATTCATGATAATTTCCCTGTGATTTCTCTCCTGACATTTTATTTTACTAGTTTTAAAGCAGAGAACACAAAAAAGGTTGCCTTCTTTATCCCATATAGATAACCCTAACTCAGTAATGCTGTTTTCTCAGATTCAGCATCTTTCCCTAACCCAAACTTTAATTGCCCACAATGTAGATGTCTATATATGAAATAGTCACTCTAAACAAACTGGCTTTATAGTCAATGGAAAGCTAGCCTGTGTAGTCAACACAGAGTCTGCTTGAGGAGGAACTGCATCTATAGCTTCTTTTCATTGTAATTACCAGGTCTCTGTTGACTACAGAGATACTGCATGATGATTTTTCAGAGATCCTTTTTTTGTCAGATGACTCCCAGAATTACCTCAATTTTTCTAATAATAACTCACTGCTCGGTGTAGTTACATCTGGAAAAAAAAGATTGAAAACTTTATCTTGTTTCTTTGACTTTCATCTGAAGGGCTGTTTCTTTAAAGCATCAGATCTTTCACTCTTACATATCAAAGTGGCTTTCTGAATTCATTTTGATCTTCATTTACAAAATCAGAGTACACACAAGTGAAGAGGTAAAATTCTCATCCGTGAAACTCAGAGATAACCACAGCTGGAATATTAGACTGAGGTCTAATTTAACATTTTTTGTTTCTCTACAAGCATCTAAAACATTAAATTCCATTTTGGAGTTTTAAGCAGAGTCTACTGCAGTCTGCTGAAAGATTTGCATTGATGTCCACACTTAGTGGATTAGGTTCCAGATATTTAGATTCTTTAAGACTTTTTGGGAAAAAAAATTGAATTCTGAGTTAAATTTTGTATTTATACTGGTCAGATTTTCAGTGCTGTTGAATGATCTGGCTGTCCTTATTTCTACATGCATACTGTATACGATCTTTGACTTTCTCTTGGTGACTTTTCTTTCAAAGCTGTCTAAAAACTTTTTAAGATTCTTCTCAGAGGTGCCTTCAGGTTTTTTTTTTTAATATATTCCTAATATAGAGATGCTCAGAACTGGTCACAGTATTTCAAGTGTAGCCAGGACAGGAGTAATTATGTCCCTGTTAATGCATGTTCTTTACATATGTCAAGCAAATCTTTGTTTCTCTTCATAGATGCAATATTGAAATTGCATATCTGCTTTGCTGCCTACTGACATCCTTCCTCTTTTGAAGAATAATGAAAATCAGGGCTATTACCTACTATGGATTATATTGTTTTATACTGTTTCCCAAATGAAACTGTATACGTCCTAAGTGGTATCTGCAAAATGTAATAAATTGTCTCCTATATTATGAATATGCCATTTATTCTACTTCTTCTGAGCTTTTGTTTTAGAAAGAAAAAAAGACTGATTTACCACTGATCCAGTAGGAGACATCTTACTAACTTTAGCTGTTGACAATGTAGATAACCTTTTCAATTCACTGTTACATAATTTTTCTTTTATAAAATCATGATATGATTTTATTTCTCTTTGGTTTAGACCTAATTATAGCATATTTGTTAAGAAAAAACCCACTGTGATTATATTCGAGTATTTTCAAATTATTTAGGTAGGGTTTGCGGTCCCTAATCTAAAATTGTAGTTGAAATCCAGCATAGTCCTCAGGACAGAGTTGGAGATTTAGACCTCCCTGCTCCCAAGGCTGTGTATTTAATAATAATAGGATAAAATACACCAATAATTTTTGGAGCAGGAACCAGAAGCTGGAATTATATTCCCTCCCAGATAAAGACTTTTGTCAATGGTTTGTTACAGCTTTCCCCTTTCTGTGGATTTTACAGGGAAAACCCCCTACAGGTTTTCCCCTTTCTGCCATCTCTTTGCAGAATGGCCCATTTTTACCACGAACATGAGAAAAATCTTACTACTATGGTATAACTGGTGATTAGGACAGTTTCCTTGACAACAGAGTAGTACGTAGCTGTTTCTCCAGATTAGTCACACAAGATCTAGTAGCTACAAGCTACAATACAAGGTATGTGATTAACAGGAGAAAAAAAAGTTATTTATCCATGCTATGTACAAGAGAGGTTCAATCACATTTTTCTCATCGGCTCACACTTTATAGGACAACTATGACCTATTATACCTTTCTAAACGATATTCATAAAAGCCTAATTGCAGAAGAACATTTTTTGATTCTCTGTTTCCACCTTCATATATATGCCAACTGAAGATTACAGGGAAGTGGCTATTAGCGCGATTTCAGATAATCTGCTTTTTGTAGTATTTCCTGTTGATTTTTAGTCACATAAAAGATCTAAGAAACTATTACTTATAACTATATTACATGACCTGTACACAGACCACCTCTTTCAGAAGTTTTCCCAAGGCTCTTTTTGAAGCTGTCAGTGCTCTCAGTACTCTTGGAGGCAGGGCACTGCAAATCAACACTCTTGATCAGCAGCCCAGGTTGTTCCCTCTGGTTACCAACATTAACACAAATCAGACCCATAAAATCTTCAGACAATAACAGCAAAGCAAGACTTTTCAGGATGCTGTCTCACCTACACTTGCAGCTCCCCAAAACCCCCTACACAGGCATGACTTAATGACTTCTCTGGGGTGTATCTCTGCTGCCTTCTGCTGCACAGCATGCTGAGCCCTGAGGCCTGCAACGTGCTGGCTGGTATTGCTTGGAGTGCATCAGAGATCCCATCTGGAAAGTGCACTCAGATTTCATTTGCAGGGAAACTGGAGCCTGTGTGGAAGTGTGGAGAGGAGAAGAAAAGCTTGGAGAAGAGCTGGCGCATGCCATTCTCTTGCCCCACCAGGATAACCCGACGCATCTATGCTTGGGCTTTGCTTTCTGTAAATCAGGACTCCAAGCCCAAGTCATAATGCAGCACTCATGACTTCCACCTCATCATTCATTGCTTTCTGCAAAAGGAAACCTTTAAGCTTTTTAATATATATTTCATTTTAAGAGTGACCTGAGAATTAAAATCCTGGAGGAAGCCCCAGAGGCATCCTTTGTTACGTTGGTATTCTGTATTGTATCATGCTAGGTTTGCTACTGTTTTCCTTTCCTACATTACATCATTTGGTCTCACCCAACTGTAAGTAGTTTATCACACAAAATGCACTGTTATTCACTATGCCAACAAATAGAATGCAAATATTTCCCAGTTTGGCACATGGAGCATGTGTCACATCTTGTGACCAAATAACAGCAGCACACTACATATAAACAAGATAAAACTCCTTGACAATATATCAGTCATCAGTTATTACCTCTCTCTCAAGACAGCGTAATATAAAATCGCTTAATAATCACCTGCCTTTTTTTTTTTTTTAATGAATAAGCCACACTTAAAAGTCTTCTTATTTAAGATAAAATGTACTCCTCCACTATTTTCTCATCATGCCTTTTCCTCAAGGAAACATCTGAAAATCTTGTGAAAAGAGGCTTTGGCCTATTTGAACCAGACTATGTTTCACTAATATATGTCTCAGCATCCCACCCATGAGGGAAGTTTACAGAAGTAATCAAAAGAAGTTTTCATGGCCTATTTGTTCTGTGACTTTGACCTAATCTGTTGGAAGATTAAAAATCCCTGTTCAGGACTGCAGTTTTTGGAAAAACCAGGGAACCTGTTATACTATAGAGTAATTTTCTAAGATGTTATAAATCTTCACATTGCTTGTATTAGGACACGAATAGAAAGAACACTCTTAAAGATAAATATAATGTTTATAGACATTTATATGGCATTTATAAAGATACATATAATGTTTATATGGCAGGTCCAATGGAAAAATTATTCTGTTTTATTGAGAGATAATGATTACTTCTTATGACTAAATTTTATAGTGCTGCATTATTTACAAAGCTTTGGACAGACATTAAAATAGTCATTACCAAGGGGAGGATTCTCCTTTCATTCTGTCTCTGTTCTTTCACATAAAAGAACATATTGCAAATGTAAACACACTTTGAGCTGAATATATACAGTATTTTTAACACTCTTTCAGGCATCTTGCTGGCAGATGACTAGCTGTGATATAAAAAAATGTTTTTGTGACAATTGTTTTATGCGCTTTTTACTGAAACTTTCTTCTGATATATGTTCTGTCAGAATGCACATGCACAACATATTTATGCTCTGTTGACCACCCATATTTAAAATATACCAGCTGGATATAAGACAATGAATGCAGTCAATCTCAAATGTCTATGCATCTCAGCCCTGCAAACTGAAGAAATCCAGGTAGCTTTTTAAAACTTACACACCTCAACCCCTCTGCATTTCTATTTTCTTGCCCGTGTCTATTTACTCCATTTGTATGAACAAGAAGGAAAAAAGAAACGTGCACAGTTTATTATTACAGGCGGGATTAGGATTTTCAACATAGACACAACTGAGGTGCCCCCTTTTAGCCAAGATGCCCCATGAGTAGCCCCTGAAGACAACGTGCTCCTCTGAAGCACCAAGAACAGCCACCAAGAAGTCACTTTGCCCCTCTGCTGGTTGTTCATCTGAGCTAATCGAAAAGCCCGTGAACCAAGGAAAAGCAGGTGCTAAGTGCTCTCTTCGTGCAGCTGCGGACAGGTTAGCTCAGAAACCAAAGTCGTGCCCACCGCAAGTGCAGAGCCGCTCTGCTTCCCAGCACATGAAGGCGTAACTGTTAACCAGAAGTTTGTTGGCTGCAATGTTGTTAAAAATCGTGTGGGCCTGCATGAAAGGAATAATCAAGACAGAAAAGGGGTGGGAGGCTGAGCTCCATTTACATCTGTAAAATGTAAAAAGAAGGTCTTACTCCTTTGCAAAAGCCACAGCCCACAGGGGAGCGGATTATTGCTGTGCAATTGATGTATTCGTAAGCCGATTGCATGGTGTGTGGGGTGGATGTGCAGAGATATGAAGGAGAGAAGGGAAGCCTATGGTCTTACAGAATAAATATGCTTCTGGTTAGGTAACAGTTCTTAAAACTGTACCTCTATGTTGACCGAGATGGTGGCTGCCATATGTATGCTGTAAAAAGATCACCTTGAGTGAATCATCCAAAATAAGCACATGAAGGAGAGATAAAGCAGGCAAATTTGGAGAGAAATGAATTCAACTTATACAAGCCAGTGTTAAAAAAAAGTACCACTGATCATATTCTTTTATTCGTGATGATTTGCATTATCCCAGTCAGCTCTATCCATTCCTAGAATCTTGTTTGATGAAATGAAAGTCGCTTTAGTAATATAGATTGCAGAGGGCATGAAGAACAAGATTGTTTATTCTTACGCTATAACTTTATTACTCTGCATATTTGCAGAAGTTGCTTACTATAAGGAGAAAAATGAAGGTTTATAGCTTAGGTATTCACATCTGATACTTGTTTTTTTCACTTACATTTCATTTCCCGTCTCATTTTTAGATAATTAAAAAGAAAGCTACAAATAGAATCAAGTTGAAGACTCACTTATAATAGGGAACTTCGGCAATGTCAAAACCTGCATGACTTAAGTATCTTCATTTCTTGATTGTATTTTCAATATTTTTTGATCAAACTGATACAATGGGAAAATAGCAGAAGTGGGAAGAATTTCCAATATCTCCGAATCTTCTGTTTTACCCTGTAGCCACATGTTGAATGTACAGCTGCAGTGATTTTTTTCCCCCAGTGCTGTTCAAGCAATGATCAGAATGCTCCAACTAATGTTCTGAGAGTCAAGAAAAACAAATAAAAGGGAAAGAAAGCCCCAGGACTAGCAAAAAGATCACCCTGAGAGTTTCCTGCAGAAATTATCTGCAAATGAACCACAGAATTCTTAAGAAAGTTTGGGGCATGGAAGGGATTTTAGCAAGTGAAGAAAGAACTTCAGTGAAGTGAAGAAAGCTCAGTGACAGAAGCAACACCTACAGGCAGTGAGAGCAAAAAGAAAGTGAGTCAATATGTGTGAAAAGAACAGTGTCAGGGAGTAAAACAGCTGAAGAAAAAGTGATAAAGAAAAAAAGAAGAACAGGAACAGGAATAAAATGCCATTGGAGACGATAGCTTTACTATGGATTATTTATTTATGTGAAATCTTCCTAACGAGTAGTGAAAGATTACTCCAGGCTGGTTAAACCTTCTTAGACAAAATAATCTTGAGAAACAGACTGAAGGGGAGATTAATTTTGGACTTTTACTGAATATAATGGTAGAAAAAGTACTGAACTCTTATCCTCAGAAATAAATGGTCTTTTCTTTTACATTATTTATCATTTTATTCACTATCATCTACCACACTGTTTCTTGAGGGTTAGTCAAAGAGAGAAGCTTTTTTTATTATTTCCAGGGAACTGTAGGAAACTGCTGCTAAAATTCATATTTGCTGAGAAGTCTTCAAGTCAAAGTTAGTCTTCCTTGGTTTGTGGTGCTTCTAGCACAGATGCATGGGATAGTAATACTCAGTAGCTGGCTGGAGGGATGGATGGGGAACACATGGGAGGTACATATGTGTTGTTAGGTGAGGGCATGAGGAATTGAAATGTACCTCAAGAACTTAAATACCAAACAAGAAACAACACACATACTTTCCTAAACACAAAACCAGAGACAGGTGCTTTGCATTCGCGAAGAGAATGAAACAGGTGTCTCAAGGAAGATGGCTCTCTCCAGAGAGGAACGTAAAGAAATACCCTGGACTATCAGTAAAAGGCATAGGGAGAAGGGAGCAACAACAAACCTTAAAGAAAAATTACAAAATGTAGGAAAATCTACAATAAAGCCCCAGATCTGGTGGCTGCAGGAATTGACAAACCTTTCTCGTTCAAATCTAACCTCAAGGCAGAACATGAAAAATTGGAAAAAGCATTAATTGCAAGAAAACTGAGAGAGCTGACATCTGCCATAGCTAAAGAAAAAGAAAAAAAGAAATTAAATCTCTTTGAAATACTCGGTGAATTTAAGAGCAACTGAAAAATTCTGCAATAAATCTGAACAGGATACACAAAATAGGAGCTTAAAGAACACAGTTCTTTAATGTTCTAGCCTTTTCAATGTTCATTTTCTAAATGCCCAAATGTATTAAACATTTTATGATACAGTTAAAGGCCCAATCTCTGTCCTGAAGAATTCAATTTAGATTTAAAGCACAGCTTAGAACAAAAGTATTTCATAAAAAGAACTGGAATTGGTAATATCAGGCTATGCTGTTCAGGTGGTTGCTTGTTAAGCTTGCGTGTGTCTCAGTGGTTTGTGAAATCCATGTTTCGTGTTGGAAAAAGCATGTCAGAGATTAATTTTAAAGAAAGGTTTAAAGAAGGAGAAGCTAATGGGATGAGTGAGAGAGAACAAAATAGACCCTAAATTTCTAAAAATAATCAGAGACTGTTACTTCTAAATAATTAGCTTGGCGGAAACTTCAGGAGCACATGACTATAAAGAAAAAAGAATCATAATTAAAAATCAAAGCTTAATCTACCTTCATGGCTCTCTGGTGGGTTGGTGATAGCAGGGAAGAGGTTCACTTCACAGTTTTTATGATGAGATGATAGGTTTTTTACAGCTTTGTTATAGCTACCTTCCACCAAAAGATCTAACTCCTGTCCTGAGGAACTGTTTGACCTAAACCTTCCCTATTTCACTCTGACAGAAAAAGAAAATAAATCTGAAAAAAATAAATACTGTTTGGAGGTTATTATTATAACTAAATTAATATACATTTAGTGGTCTGAAAGGTTAATATTTTTCCAGCATGTATCTTCTTTTAGCACAATAACATCTTGCTACTAACATCTCCACATATTAAATCTATCTCAAATCTCTGTGTCAGCTATATAGTTGAAGAAAATCACCATTCATGAAAGATAAATGGAAAGGATCTTCTTCAAGTAGCACATATAAACCACAGCATAGTTTGCTGTTATGTGAATGCTGACACACAAGATGTGACACTGCTATTTGATAAACTTTTTATGCCAATGAGCAAAACCTGATCCATTAAAGTGCTTTCCCTACTCTCTATGAACGGAGCAAATTACACAGCTGGAAGCTGTTCCTGTCCTCTTTGTACCAGCTTTCCAGGCAAGGAGAGGAGCATCACCACAAGAGAGACCTCTTTGCCTATGTCTCCCCCATCGTATAGTGCCGAGGACTCCTGCCTAAGAGCCAGCAGGACCTGCAAATTCAGATAGCGACCTCGAGCGCTGCTTTCCCCCAGCACAGAAGGGCCCTGCGGTCACTGTGCAGAAGGGAAGGCACGGCTCCTGCCTCTGTGGCTCTGACCAGAGGACCTTCGGCAGCTGACCCTGACGCCAACAGGGCTGGGGCAAGGACTACCAGGAGCCCTGCTCCCACCTGCGTGCTTGCTGTCCCGCTCTCCCGCAGACGTTCCCACCCTCCCAGCCTGCTGCAGAGGAAGGCTTTTGGAAAGCTGGATCTCTTCACAGCTCTGATTTACAGCCTGATTCCATGTGAGTCGTACAGTGTCTCTGGTGAGGTGGTCAATCGTGGCGAGGCCTTGGTGAGAGGAGAAAGGAGGCACTTCTTCAACTGGTCTCACTACCAGCAGAAACATAATGGGAAATTATATCCTAAAGGATGTTTAATGGATGTGAATCATGGCAGAAGAAGATGCCTGATTCTGGAGAAATTCTTGCTGCCTATCTTCGGCAGCACTCTGCTCTTGCCGTTGGGAATTCCATTCCGGCCTCTTGACATGCATTGCATTAGGAACATCTAACTTCCCCTGCACATTTTACCAGGCAGCAAGGCACCAGGGTCCTTTTGCAAATGTTGCCTGAGGATGAGAAACTAATAACAAACGGGGAGGATGGAGGGGGGAGGGGAACAGAGCAGTCATTTAGCACAAAATCAAGACACTAAGAACAAAATTAATCAAAGCTCCAAGGGATGTGAAGAAGAAGAAAAAAAACCCTTTAATTGCCTATACTCTAAGGTTAGGAGCCTGGTTAGTAAACAAGAATTGGAATGGCACATTTATGAGCATGAATTTGTCTTCATCGGTATTACTGAGACTTGATCGGGTGATCTGCATGACTGGAATGTTGTAATCTATTTAGGAAAGATGAAGCAGGGAGGAAGAGTGGGAAATGACGCCTCATGTAAAAAATGGCACTACCTCTTTCCAAGTGCTGACAGTGTAGAAGCAATCAATATTGAAGGTTTATGGGTGAATGTTTAACTGGCAAAGCACAAAGTACCAGCTGGGATTTGCCGCAAGTTACCATATCACAGCAGGAAGCCAGGTGGTCAGCTGAGTACCTGTCTATAATGCAAGAAGAATAAGGGGCTGTGTTATCAGAGGGACTTCAGCCTGAGTGACATATGCTGAGGAACTTCTGATGCCAATGTTAAAACTCTTCTAGAATTTCAGAAAGTTACAGGTGAAAATTTCTAACATTTTACTAGGTAAAAAGTCATGGTTACATTCATGCAAATTCCTAGATTTGCTCTTTGCACAGAGAACAAAGCCCAGCCAGCACTGTTTGTGTATTGCTTTAAAGGGGTTGATTTCAGAGAGTTGATAGCAATTAAGAACCAAATTAAATGGGGGGGGGGGGGGGGAAGAGTACCAAAATATAATGAGCATACAATGAAGTAGGAACTGGAGAAAATAGATAAAGGAAACAAAAGTAAAAGAATACACAATCATTTCATAATGGACCTCACCAGATCCAAGTAAATCAAGATGAATCAATTACAAAAGTGAAAAGGCAGTAAGACCTGCCATGGCTGCTAAGATCAACAGGAAGAGAGGCTATTTGGGCTTTTTAAAAGGATATTAAAAGCAAATAAAAGAGAAGAACAATATTGGCTTTGTAGTAGCAGATGGGAATCACAGAATAAAGAATAATAACGCAGGCAAGCCACATGTGCTCAGTGCATAGCTTGGTTCTGTGTTTAGGAGGGGAAAAAGTAGAAATTTTATCATAAGGTAATGCTGAAGTACTTTCCATTCCAGTGGTCACTCCAGAGAATTAAAAGGCAGTTACTAACAGCACACATTTCCAAATAAAAAGGTCCAGATGATTTTCACTGAGGAGTTTTAGGAAAACCTGGCAAAGAAATTCTCTGGACCATTAATGTTGATTTTCAATAAGAGTTGGAGCACCAGAAAAGCCCCAGAGAAAAGGAGGAAAGCTAATGTTGTGCCAATATTTTAAAGGGGTAAATGAGATGACCTGGACAATTATATACCTGTCAGTCTAACATTGATCCGAAGCAAAATGATGAAACAGCTGATATAAGACTCAATTAATAAAGAATTAAAGGAGGATAATATAATTAATGCTGATCAACAAGAGTTTATGGAAAACAGATCTTGTCAAGCTAACTTGATGGCTTTTATAGATGAGATTACAAGTTTGGATGATGAGGGTAACTATGTTGGTTTAAAAAGTTTAGACTTTTGTGAGCTCATTTTGATGACCATTTGATTAAGAAAACTAGAATGATGAAAAGTCAACATAGAGCATATTGAGTTAGACAAAAAGGTAGCTAACTGATATGTCTCAAATTGTAATTTTAAATGGAAAACAACCACCGAGTATGTCAATAGCACCTGTACTATCTACAATTTTAATTATTTCTACATAAAAGGAAAAAAGAAATTGCTGTGAATATAGTTTGAAGATGAAAAATAGCTTCAGTGGCATGTTGTGAAGAGGATTGGCTACTTTCTATGCAATTTGGGTAACCTGGCAAGCTGAACACAGAGAAACATATCTGTCTGAGCAGAGCAGAATGCAAAGTCCCATAGTCAAGAACAGGCAAGGTAATTCAGAGGGAACACCTGGAGGAGCCTGTCCCAGGAAAAAGAACCAGAAAAAGAGCATTACAGGTCATGGGAGATGCACAAGACGGACAGGATGTCCCATCACGATGATGTAAGCAAAAATGCTATGAGACTTTTTGCATTTGATAATACCACTACTAATATACTGTATTCACTTTTGCTGCCCACATCTCTAGAAAATATTGAACAGCTGGGGAGGACTTCAAGAAGGGCTGTGAGAATGATTAAAGGATTGGAAAACCTACCTGGTAGTATAAGACACAGGGAGACCAATGTCTTTAGCTTATCAGAAAGAAGATTACATACTGAAATGGTGTCGTGGTTTAACCCCAGTTGGCAACTAAGCACCATACACCATACTAAGCTCGCTCACCCTTCCCACCCCCCCAGTGGGATGGGGGAGAGAATGAGAAAAAAAAAAACCCAAACCCATGGGTTGAGATAAAGACAGTTTAACAGGACAGCAGAGGAAGGGGGGCGGGGGGGGAAAGACTATTCAAAACAAGTGATGCGCGAGGCAATACCTCACCACCCGCTGACTGATGCCCAGCGCATCCCTGAGCAGCAATCGCTGCGCCCCAGCCAGCTCCCCCCAGTTTCTATACTGAGCATGACGCCCTATGGTATGGAATAGCCCTTTGGCCAGTGTGGGTCAGCTGTCCTGGCTGTGCCCCCTCCCAGCTTCTTGTGCACCTGGCAGAGCATGAGAAGCTGAAAAGTCCTTAACTAGAGTAAGCACTGCTTAGAACAACTAAAACATCAGTGTGTTATCAACGTTATTCTCATAGTAAATCCAAAACACAGCACTATACCAGTTACTAGGAAGAAAGTTAACTCCATCCCAGATGAAACCAAGACAAATGGTAACAATCTAGACAAGCTTACAGAAAGATCAAAACTTCTAACTTTTTGAATTTCTGAAGGGAAGTCTTCAGTGCTGCAGACAGAAGTTGAGCAAGAGCCAGTTCTTGAAAATGAGCTTTAGACTAGAATTAAAACGCAAATTTTTAATATTATATCTTCTACTGAATTCCTAGGATATATTACATAATGCTTTGTGCATTCCTCATTTTTAGAAAACTTTAAATCATGTCTGCATCAGCATTTCCCCAATATTTAGTTCAATCTCAAATCAGTCCAAGGAAGACTTATGACCTCTTGTAGGAGGCCAGACTGGGTAACCAAAGGGACTCCATTTCACCTAGAAAGCCATCAAATGTTATAAACAAACACTAATAGGGTTATTCTTCTCTCTGATCAGTTGTGTGAGTTACAAGCCCACCCATGCTCTCAGGAAAACAGAAGCGTTTCCCAAGACTAGAGTCCAGAAGAGACCATTAGATCGTCGCATTTCGTTTACATTTCCTTCCTAGATTTCGCTCTTCATGGAGTCCATTAATCTGCTTGTGTGACAAAGTGAGACCGCGTTAGACACGAGTTGCCTTCTGTAGCTTGGTAACTCTGCACTAGCTTCCTCCGTTCTCCGGCGGCCGGGGGAAGCCGGCAGCGCTGCCGGGAGCGCGGCTGTGCCGGCCGGGCCAGCGGGCAGGGCAGGCGAACGCGCTCGCTGGCTGGAAATCTGTGCATCCACCAGCATCAGCAAGGACGGCCGCCTCCGATTTCGGGTGTTGTGTCTATACATGAACACAGTGCCCTCTTTTGACAGGTTGCAGTTTATAAAGAATATCAAGGTTCAGCTGTGGCTGAGAGCTATTAGAGCTCTTCCAACTGCTCAGAAGGTGACGAGATCTCTCCACAAAGGCAACATGAAGGTTCCTTCTATTTTTCTATTTGCCCATCGAGTTTCCTCTTTGAAGATGAGCTTTTTTTTTTCCTTTTCCCATAGGACTTTTCTTCTCCATTTCTAAGACTGTAATCACACTTCTGTCACAGCTTCTTCACAGAAGAAAATATCCTTGTGTTTTTCAAACATCAGGATTTTAGTTTCACTGGTAATCAAAATATTTGCTGAAAACAGAGCCTGTTTAGTTCAGAATTAAAATACTTTAAAATATTTTGTTAAAAAGATTATATTAAATAAAAACTTAATAAATGGAAATCAGATTTGACAGTGGCTTATAGAAAAGGCAACTTTCAAGCATATTAATAGTAGAATGCTTAAAAATATATTACTAATGGAAATGCATCCATGATTCCACAACAATGAAGCAAACAGAAAAAACAATGGTCTCAAAGAATAATTTGACCTCCACATTGGCCAATTCTAAAAGTGAAAGGAAATTCCAGTGCTAGGAAAATGATTTCTCCCTTGTGTTACCTTGCCCTAGGCAAAATGCGAACACATTTATTTTCCAGATGAGGTATATAAGAAGCAGAATGTTTAAGCAACTTGCTAAGGGTTGCACAAGTTTATAGGAGACAGATAACAAAAACCTACTATGTGAATTTCTAAAGTACCTAACATATGAAGTGTTTCAAATCTCTGTGCTCAGATCTACTGAAATGTAGGATCAATAATATTCATTTACCTATACAATGCTTTAATATCCACAAGTGAGAAAGCATCAACTAAAAATAAAGTAGTGATAGCATTATTAGAATCTTTTTTCTCCCCAGAAAGGCACAGAAAATTGAGGTGTTAGTTAAGAAAAACATTGTACAAATTATGTCCGCAGAGAGCAACAACAATTTTGCTAACCCTGCCCCTGTGTGAAGCAACACAACATGGCGAGGCGTCCCTCCTCCTCTCCGATTCCTTCTTTTTCCCATTCACCTACAGACGGTGGGGCTGTCTGGGAATTGCCAGAGCTGTTGCAACCTTGCTATCTCTCCAGCCTGGGTGGAGAATGAAGTGGCAAAAACCTACTCCGGGGTCACAGAACAAGAGCAGCGAGGATGCAGTGACAGCACTTGGCTGCTCTTGATCTGTGGCCCCGGAGTAGGTTTTTGCCACTTGCAGTGTGCCACAGTTGGTGGCCCAGGAAGGTGAAAGATGCCCTTGGGCACTGCTCTGCTGAGCTCTGCCCATATCTAATGGGGGCCCTGTGCTGCACCCCAGAGCAGGAGGTCAGCTGAGCACCTGGCTGCAGCACCCCTCAAGATAGGTTCAGCATTCAGCCTCATGTATCATTTACTATTATTTTCTACTAGCATTCATCATAGCAGGTATGTGATGGCTACATTGTCTACAAAGTCAGTGTATGACAGAGTGCCAGGGACATATCATTCTCTTCTTCAATCTAACAGCTTGCTGAGCTTCCCTATCCTATTCCCGTCACATTTTGAAAGGCGGCTTGTCCTTTGCCTGTGTGCAAGAAGTTAGAATGCTACTACTGCTACTTCATCCACTCATTAGCAATAATAAAATGCCTGGAAAATTCCCTTACTGGTTAGCATTGTTAGGTAGAAATGACATATCACATTAGAGAAATGATACATCACACTCAAAAAACTGAATACGTTAAATGAATGGATTATCCTTATTACTTTTATTAGTTATATCTTGTCTAAGGTATGGATATTGTAGAATAAGGAAGTTAAATCTTATTCTTCTCTTCACACCAGTTCTAGTGACCCAATATTTCTGCACAGAGGTGAAAAGGCGCCTGTTTTTTCTCTACAGTAGCCTGGGTGCACGACATGGCCTCAGATCTCCAGTGTAGGTTGGTAGGAATAACAGGTTTTCCAAATACGAGCCAAGCACTTTTTTCTCTTTGCAGTAGCCGGGATGTATCACTAGGCTTCCTATGTCTGTCTTCCATTTCATTCAGGAAATGACGTCCCTCCTAATTTGCCTCACCCTCTGGCTAGTTGCTCTCTGGTGACTTTTACAAGTCTTAAATTCATGCCAAAAAGGGATGATACTGGTCTTCTTGTTCAGTTAAAACAAAGACTTGCTTAGGAAATGTACACATTTAAACCCACCTTAATGTTTCAAATATTATTTTCAGTAGAAACTGCTTCTTAGTTAAATGGCTTTCAGGCATCAGACTATTATATGACAGACGATTTTGTCACTATGCAAAATGTGAAACCTGTAATCAACTTGTTATGGCATTTCACAAAAGTATGTGACAGTAAAATAAGTAAACTGTCATTTGGGCAATCAAGTCTTGAAATCCTGCAGGAGGGAAAAAAAAGTACCTGACACTCAATCTTCATGGTGGGGATGAGGTTCAAAAAGTAATTTAATACTGCTACAGTCTTACAGGTTTGAATAGAATTCTTACTGCAGTGTGCTCAAGCCTGCAATAATTTTGTATTATGTTTTAATAATGTATTTTCCCCCCTAATTGATTTTTTCCCCAGATAATGTATATGCACGTCACACAGCAAGGTCTGCTCTGTTAACAAGGTGTTGGTTAAATTGAAACAATATTTTCCCTTTATTATTGATGACAACATTATCAATTACCAAGCACTCTCAGACTGGTTTGATAGGAGAACGGATACAGTAGGCAGGAGCCCACGCTGATTTACCAGCGCCTGGGACAGCCTGGGCAGACAGGGTGCTGGCGGCGAGGAAGGGCAAGCTCCTACATGGCTGGAATGCTTGGGATGAAGCCGCCAAACCCGCGCTGTGCTGGCTTTAACGGAGTTCACGTAAAAGTTTTATTAAAGGAAAGGGATATACAAGCTGCGGTTCATGAGCCACTCGTGGCCCTTCATGCCGGTTCGTTTGGCCTGCGGCTTGTTCTCGGAAGTCCTTGTTCTCCCCTGTGGCTGCAGGTTTGATGCAGCGGGCTGGCAGCTGCAGCCCTCCCTGGGCTCCCCTCTCCCCCAGGCGCTCCCCCAGGCTCAGGGAAGGAGCAGACTAGGGACAGGCTTACAACCGATTAGTAAGTCCTGTCAAATCACAGGGAAGGCACTGTGGGGGGCACAGGCTTTCTGCCATTATGCCATTGAAAGGCGTGTTCCCCACTCTCCCCAGAAGAGCAGACACCATGGGTATACAGGCAGTGGCAATAAGCTTTTATAACTGGGACTGTAAAAGGAATCTGTAGCCTCCTGTTTCCAGTCATCGGTCACAAATTTTGGAACTGATCTCTTCCCAGAGATGAGTTATAGAAATAAGAATAAAATTACACTTGATTATGAGAAGAGTGAAGGGAAACAGAGAAACCTGTTTTTATCTTTTTTTTTTCCTTGTGGCCTCTTTAAGGTTACAAACCAACTGGTGAAACCACTGAAATCTGCAAGTTAATATTTTGCATGGAATAACCTTCAGTGAAGAGCACCGCACAGCCTGGCTTCACAGAAAATTGCTTTTGTTTTGACAAAGTTATGAACGTTTGGAAATTACTCACTGAGCACACACAACAGGCCTTTTGTTAAGTCTAACTAACTGGGAACCTACAAAACAATATTACTGTATGTACACAGCTGATCTCGCCGCACGCTGAAGCTGTGGGGCCCCAAGAACAGGCTTAGACCGGCCTGGGAAAGGCCCTGAGCATTTGACCTAATGAGAGCTGAATCCTGTGGCTCACCTCGAGTGCTCGGGGAGCAGTCTAAGAAGGATTCAGGGGTAGTGCTTTACTCATCCTTCCCCGCCTGCTCTACATAGTCATACCATAACTTTCTCTTCCCTCCCAATATATAATTTGTAGCTTCTCTAATTGCACACAGCAAGCAAAGGCAAGCCCACAGCAAGTCTAACTGTGGTGCATTTTGTTGGCTACAGGGAGGAGGAATCCTCTTTGACACCTCAACTGCAGGTTACAGCTGGAGACTCTCACAGAGAACCTAAACGTCACTACTGTCAACAAACTTAACAGAGATGGAGGAATACCTTTCTCTTTAAATCTCAGCTTTTGGGAAGGTCCATGCTTGGAAAGGTAGAAAGATGGGAACAGCAGCAGAGGGAAACAGTGACAGAGGCAGCACCAGCGCTCAGACAAAGGTCAGGGAACAGAGCGGTTCACACACTTGACTTCTTCGACTTCATCTGCCTCTGCTGAGGCCTTATTCTGCTCCTAAGAGGGACCTTACCAAGCAGCTCTGGTCAAAAGCAGAGACAGGACAAAATGCAGTCCATACCCATACATCTGATATTGTAGGACACAGCGAAAAAGGCTACCCAACTCCTGCTGAAAGACAGGGCCCAAACAACCCAGAGAAGCCCAAAGGAAGGAGAGGTTGAATGGATAAGAGTGACATGGAGAAAGGCAGCTTGTGTGGAAAGGGAAACCATAGACTGGGGGAACTGGAGAACAGTGGCAGAAAAAGACACAATTACTTTGAAGCTCAGGAAAAGGTGAATAAGTAGAGATTCTTACTAAAAAGCAAAGCTATAGGAGAAGGTGCTAAGAAAAGGATCAGGGAGCTCTGGGAAGCTATAGGAGTCCATGGAGATCATCCTTTTGGACTCTGTCACTACCGCCCACATTACCCTTAGGAAACCTCCCACTGTAATAAACAACCGGATCAGTTATGGACACACAGAGAGCACTAGTGTTAGCTTCCTCTCAAGAGTCTAAATGAGTACAAGTTACCCCTTCTCCTGTTAGCTTCCCAGCTCCCAGTCTCAGATAATCAGATACACCGTTCTTGCCACTTTGCCAGTTTTACCAGGAGACAATAGCTGTGGGTCAATAAAAAGTGTTTTCCATTGGTTTTTGACCACACTGACTCCTCAGTCAGGCAGGATTCACTATACTAGAAGAGATCAGTACACAAAGGCTAACATGCCTGGGATGAGACAGAAGTAATTATACAGCAACTGCAGAGTCTACTGCCACATCTTGTCTAGTTCAAATCTAAAGTTCAAACAACCATAACACCAGCTAATACCTGCACACCAATGTCACTTCTGTAAAATGCATGAATGGCATGCTGAAGAAGTCCAGAAAGACTATTTGAGGCCAGAGGTACCTGAGATATTCTCTGCCACTTGCTGGACGTCTCTGCTGTCTGAGCCTCAGCAGCTCCACAGCTTTATTTGTTCTCAGATACAGCTCTCCCTAGCTGTTGCCTCCTTAGGTCCTAAAGTGAATGCGTTCACTGTGTTTGGTACTCTGCATGACCAGTGATTTGACAGGGCAATGCTGTTTCTGATAGCACAGAAGCTGACAATCAGAAGGACGTCCTTATGGAGTAGAGGACAACCAGTGTCGCCTTTGTGTGTGTTTTGCTCCCCTGTGGAGTGCTCATTACATTATAAGGCATTTGAGGAATCATAACTGTTCATTTGACAGGCTGCCAACAATTTTGTCAAACCTGCTCGGAAATGGAGAGGCAAACTACATGGGGTTCTAAGCTTCCAGAGAGCTCCCAGTTTCACAGAATATTTGTGCTGCAAACAAATATGCGCATGTGCTCAGAACACCTGGTAATGTTCCTCCAGTTCATAACTGTTGATGTCACTGCTAAAACTACCTCTGTTAATGGGCAGCTCAGCAAAAAAGTGACCTGGTCCGAACGCAATGTCAAGGCTGCTGCTGATGACACAGCAAGTAAAAGCCTTCGGAAGCTGATTGACACACCAGAACTTGACATATCATTTCCCACCAACTTTATCTATTCTGGATGCTTTTGATAGCAGAGAAAGGCTGGACCACGCCACTAGTGCAAACGTTCCTCGTCATGATGGTGAGCAGAACCAGCTCCCTGAAACCAATTAATATTTTTTTCTAAATTTGCCCAGTCTTGTCCTTCTTTTCCTGCCCTCACCCTGCAGCTCCCGGCCTCTGCTCTGCATCCCTCCCAGTCCTCCAAGTCAGCCTCTTCTGATCTGCCTCCGCCTCTGTCCTCTGCTTTGGGTGAGAGGGAGACCGGTGCGGAGCGCAGGGTGGGGGCCGCGCTGGCCCTGGAGGTCTCCGGGAGCTCTCCCCGGTGCCGGCGGAGCGGCGGCAGCGGCCGCGGAGGAAGAGCCGGCTGGGCGGCTTCCCCCTGCACCGCCGGCCGCGGCCCGGCAGGCGGCAGCAGCGCGCCCCACCGCGGAGCCGGGGCCGCGCCGGCTCCGCTCCGCTCCGCGCCCGCGCTCTGCCCCGCCGCGGTTGCGGGCCGCGCCGCGCTCCGCGCCCCTGCCGCCGCCGCCCCGGCGGAGGGGCTGTGCCTGGGCGGCAGCGGGGCTGCGGCGGGCGCCGGCTGGGCGCGGCGCTGGTGGCGCGGCGCGGTGCTGTGCGGTGCGGTGCGGTGCTGTGCGGGGGAGCCCCGGGAGGGGTGGGCGCGGAGAGGGGTCCCGCCGAGACAAAGGCGCCCGGGAGGGTGAAGCCACCCTCGCCGCGCCCTCGCAGACAAAGCGGCAGCCGCGCCGTGCCGCGCCGCTCCTCCGCGCCCTCCCGCGGGGGAGTCCCCAGGCGAGAGGTTTCCACTGCTGGGGCTGCCTGAGCCTACCAGGAGGAAGAGGAGGAGGAAGGAGGGCGGGGGAGCGGCTGTGCCGCGGGCAGGAGGGAAGCCGCTCTCCGAGCGTGCACTGCGCTCAGCAGCAGCACCACCGCCGCCTGCCTCGCCTCGCCTCGCCTCGCCTCGCCTCCCCTCCCCGTCCCTCCCTCCTCCCCTCCTCCCCCCGCCTCCCCCGCCGCAGACGGCTGCGAGCCCGGATGGTTTGCGAGCGGAGTTGAGGGGGCAAACTTTGAAGCCCAGATGCCTCTGGGGCTGCGCGGCAGAGCGCGGCTGCTCCTGCAGGCACCTGCCGCCGCCCTCCCCCCGGCGCTGCCGCCCTCCGCGGGGGCGGCCGGCCCCGCTGCCGGCGGCCGCCGAGGCGGCGGGCGCTGCGGCCGCGGCTAGGGCGGGCAGGCGGGCGGGCGGGCGGCGGGCGCGCCCCCATGCGGGTCCCGGGCTGGGGCGCGCCGGCGGCGGCAGGCGGGAGCCGGGCGGCGGCCGGGCGGTGCTCTCCCGCCGCCTGAGTGGGCGCGGCGCGGCGCGGCGCGGGACGGCGGCGCGGGGTGCCGGGAGCCATGGGCTATTGCAGCGGCCGGTGCACGCTGGTGGCGGTGTGCGGCGCGCAGCTGGTGAGTGGCGGCGGGGGCGGCCCGCGGAGGAGGGGGGGAAGGCGGGAGGGAGGGAGGGGGCGGCGGGGCGGCTCCCCCGCTGCCCGGAGGGGGAGCCCGGGGAGCGGGGGGGGACAGCGCCCGCGCTTTGGGCGAGGAGGGGGGCGCGGGAGCCGGGATGGGGGAACGCGTGAGGTAGCAGGGTGGGAAACAGGGGCTGCGTTACAGGTAGTTTGGCGGGAGCTTTGCCAGGGAGGCTGCGGTGGGCGCACGGCGGAGTTGATGAACTCGGGCAGTTTTCCCGAGCGTTGGCTCAACTTGGTACCGGGTTTCCTCTGGCAGGCTGGTATTTGGCTGGCCTTATGAAACGCAGGGACGCGGCCGTGTCAGGGGTGATGCCTAGCTTGCAAACAGTTTGCCATACAGGTGTGCGTGTGAAGTTGTTATGCCTGAGCTTTTCTGCAGATGTGGCTTTTTTTTTGTTTTGTGGGGGGTTTTTTTGTTTGTTTGTTTGTTTTCTTGGGTCTTTTTGGTCGTTCAGACTCATTGGTCAGTGTACGTTAACATTGTATCATTATGTTGTTACGGAACTAAAACAATTATATATTTCTACTTACCTATAGAGGAGACATGTGGCAGCACTTGTAAGCTTAGCTACCAGCCAAACTAGACTGAGTTTAAAAAGTAGGCACTGAGATACAATAACAAAGAGACTGCCTAAAAATAGATCTGCTTAGCAAGACGGTTAGCCTGGGCAATTGTATTTTGGCACCTTAAAAGGGACTGGGTTTAAAGTTAAGAAACTAAAGAAATGTCCCTTTCTGTAATATATACATGGATTCTTTTATTGTTATCAAATCAGATGCTTGATGTATAGAATTCCTATGGATTTGGATGCAGTGACACACAGCTAAAGACCTATCGATGGCATATGCCCCATTTCTTATCTTCATTAGACCAAGTGTTTGTGTGATAGCAGAACAGGTGCTGGAAGCACCTTTGTTAAGCAGTTAACCTTATAGCAGGAAGGAAATAATTCATGTTACTCCATCCCTCTACCTCTTACTGAATAGTTTTGCTGAGAAAGTGTTAGTCGGTATCAATAGCAACCAGCGTTGTCGCCAATTCTTCTCCTGCAGACAGGTACTAAGAGAACTACAGAAGAAAAAACCCAGTAGATTTCAGGGACCAAAATCAGTAGAACAGTACATAGAAAAAGGGAGATGTGTTAGCAGATCGGAAATTCAAAATGCCTGTGGTCTTTCTATAGGTTGTAATCAACCCTTAATCCTTTTGTATTCTGGAAAACATTTTATTTGTATATGCTGTTCCCCACATAAGTTATCTGATTCTTTGTAGCTGGATGTATCTTATCAGATGTGATTTATTCATGCACGCTGTCTAAAAAAAGAATCTTGAATAGAAGTAGTGAATCTTGAGTGGAATGGTAGGAATGTAACCTTTTCCAGCAATTTGGAAACATAAAATTAATCACTGAAGTTCTTCAGATCCATTTAAGTTTCAGAGGCATACTTTTCATTTTTTTGCTGCAAAGGGAACTAAAAGTGGTTTAAATGGTACCTTTTACGGATAAAAGGTTGATTTTTTTTTTTTTTTAATGCATTCGACAAACAGGAGGTTATGGTGACTATGGAATGTGCTAAGAAGTTAAATTATTATTGTTTTGAAAATCTGTGAAGGAAAACATATTTAGTAACTCATGGTGACAAAAATACATGCAAAACTCATAGTAAAAACATCAACAGAAATGCCCTGTAGGAAGGTATCAGCAGGTGGATGAGCAGGTAAGCTGACATAGAGTTGTAGCATTACTGTAAGCTTTCTAAAAGTGATTGTAAACTACAGGGTCAAATATATATATTTTTTAAAAAGTAAATATTGTATCCTGGAGTAGCTTAAGCAAACTTATGACATATTTTCATAAACTGAAAGCAAACTTGGAAATTTTTCCTGAGCAAGAAAAGGACGTGCTAGCAGCCACATGAACCTCTGAATCACGCTTGGCCTATGTAATGACATTTAGATAGGTTCAAAGCAGGAATAATCACTTACGTGACAAAAAATAGTTGGGAATGGAAAAAATGATGTACTTTATTAAAATCGCTTGTCATGTTCCTTCATGTGCCACATACCATCAGATGAGAACAGGTCATGAGTTTGAAGTCAAGGAGACGTGACTCTTCTAAGCAGGCCTATGGGTGATTGATCAGTTGTCTCTGCTTTTTAGGTAAAGGCTACTTAAACGTGCAAATGCTGTCAAGATTCATCCTCGAATTAGCAGCCATGTTAATGCAGATGCAAATCAAAAACACAGGATGAAGAAGTTACCTGGCCTGAGGAGAGGGGCGTGGGAAGAGTTTCTACAATGATAACCATACTTAAAAAAAAAAATTGCATAAAACTTTTAACGTGAAGATCTTTTGTTACTGATACCTGGGTTTCAGTTTTAAAATGGTCATGTTTGAAGTAGAAAATATACTTTTGTTTGAGGAAAAAAGTTTGTAAAAAGAAAGTTTCCTCCATTTTTTAAAATGAAAATATTTTCTTCCATCTCTGCAAAGCTAGGGTGTGGTGATCTAATTGGTCTTTGTAGGCACTGTACAATAAATAATATTGAGGAATACTGCAGAGAAGTATTGCATATTGTACATACATAGTTGATGTAAGTGTCTACGAATGGGCAAAAAACGGTGGTTGTTTCAAATGCTCGTGTAGGAGTGGAGCTACATCAACTTGAGAGACCCTGTGCCATGAGATTTTCATAAATACATTTTAAATGCTTATGGCTAAGGCAACATACTGTACCATCAGATTATCAGAAAGCTCAAGGAATGTTTCTGCTCTCAAGGGCATACTGATCATTGCTCCCCTGCTTATTAACATACATATACCTTCCTGTTTGTGGTCTCATTTGTACTATGGAAAACAACCTTTGACAACTCATTTTCCTCTGCGTTTGTAGCCAATGAGAAGAATTAACAGCAAGTAAGAGCTAATTTTGCTGATGTTAGGAACAAGGCATTGCCTTCTGTATACAAAGCTAATTATCTCAAAATATCTTTTCCTTTTTTTAAGATGATAATTTTGGTCTCTCTTGTCCTTTGTCCTTCTGAAGAGAACCCTGGGCACAGGGGCTCTGATGTTTTTTTGTTGTATGTCAACCATCCTGGTTGCACTGAAAGAATTCTATGCTATTGCATTTTGTCCTTTAAACCTCTGTATTTTTGGATGTCTCCTTTTCTATTAATAGCTTATATCAGTAACACTAATATCTTGTTGCTTAGACTTTTTAATAGCAAGAGCAGCAAAGGTGAAACTGCCAAGATTATTGTGCTTTCTGGAAGGCTTCAAGAGCCCCATGGAAATCAGTTTGAAACTTTC
Source organism: Mycteria americana (assembly GCF_035582795.1). Lineage (NCBI taxonomy): Eukaryota > Metazoa > Chordata > Aves > Ciconiiformes > Ciconiidae > Mycteria > Mycteria americana. The sequence goes on from NC_134367.1 coordinate 59,201,291, forward strand.
TACGTGTCCTCTATTGCTGCTTGGGAAAACTCAGTGCAGTGGCAAAACAGTAAAAAGTACTGCTTGTTTTCAACTTAGAAGCTGTCTTCCCAAGTGCAGTGATGAAAGGACAACATTTCATAAGGAAACTTCAAGTCTCCAGAAATCACTGTCTTATTGTTTCTATCCATCAGGCAAAGATTGCCATACTCCCAAGGCTAATTAGATGACAGATAATTCAGCCTTTGCACTGCCTTCTCTCAGTTTCCATCTGAATTTACTGAATTTATTTATGTCATTCTTTTTGTACACTTTACCTGTTCTCTTTTTCTTTTTTTTTTAAAAAGTAAATTGTGATACAGTTCAGATATTCCAGCTAAGTATTAAACATTATATAAAATTTGTAAACAAGTTGCATATATACCAAGGTTCAGCTAGTGATTCTGGAGTATTCAGTCTGATGCTCTAAAGAAGCAGGTATTATAATGGGTAAAAACTCCCCAATTTCTGAAAATTGGTGTCTTTCACAGGCATCGATTTATGACATTTGCAGTCTCTCCTTTTCCTCACTAACACCTCTCTGTTTGGGGCATAAGCGCGCTGACACACAACCTGGCTGTATCTCTCTGCGACCTCTTCCAGTGACAATTCTGGCTGAAACCACTGTCCGAGGCGTGTCGTTGTAGCCAAGCAGAATTACAAAGGCACCTGTGTTTGGTTGCTTTTGCTGACATAGGCCCAATCTTTATCTTTGCTTTGAGCTAATGAGAAAAATGATTGAAACGCTAACAGCTTGTATGGAAATGTCCTTGTTCCATGCTTTTTCCGCAAATGAACAACGTGAATTCAGGGAAAAGTCAAATACTGTATTTCAAAAACTGTATCAGCTGAGGTAATTTCAATACTTATCTGTGATACCAGTGTCCATAAACACATGTTTAGTTACCTTGTGGCACATGAAGGCACATATTTGATCTGTGGCAAATAAAGTGGGGGAGCCACTCAAACCCAGGAAATGAATTGCATACGAACCGGGAAGTAGTATCTACCGTATGTCTTCTGTAACTTCTTCCAGTGTCATGAGAGATGCCCATACTCTGTATGGCATACCTGATATAAGAATGAGGAGTGTTCTGCTCTCTTCCAGTTCTCACATGCATTATAAAACAACAGTACATGTAACTACAGAGAACAGAGCTTGGTTCTTAGATGAAAAAGTCTGCCTTAGTGATCAGTCCTGTAAAGTTTTGGTTTGCCTTTTTTAAACATGAATAGCAAACATTCTTATGCTCATTCAAACACTTCAAGAATGGTGATCTTGGCAAGTTCTAGTCTATATCACAAATCTACCTACAAGGTTTAGCACAATTTAATACCATGAATATCCTCACTTGGGGAAAAACTCATGTTTTAACAGTTTGTAGATTGACTTGTCTCTGGACCTTCAGGGAGCGAGGTTTGCTAGGTTAGAGCTGAGGTCCCTCTGAGAGCAAAGTGAAGGCATTCACACCAGATACTCCCTAGGATTAGCTACTCTGCAGTTTTATGTAGTAAATAACATCTTTTTGTTAATATAGGCTCTTATATCACGCTTATCATCAGGGTACTTTCCAATAGCACACCAAACCATGTAACTAGGGTATGTGGCATGTTTGGTTTTTTTCATTTTTTCTATAGGGAAGCGGTAGTGAAATTTTTGGTGTTTGCTTTCAATTGCTGGGTTTTGGGGAGGGTTGTTTTTTCTTTGTGTGTGTGTTTTAATTGTGTTTCATTGTCACTGTTGCCAATGATTTTCAATAGCAGCTTTAGCAGAGAAGTGTCTCCAATAGAAAATTCTGATGACATGTACATGTTCCTACATTTTCTGCTAGCAAAAGGGGAATTAGACGTGGGCTTTCCATGTGGAATGGAAAGTGATGTTGTTACTGCTCTTAGCCTGTGGATCTGTAGGTTTATCAATCTAGAAAGAGAGTAGAAAGAATTGGTTTCTGTGTTTTGGGTAGTACTTATGTTTAAGTACTACCTTTGAAATTGTGACTACGTCAACAACTTGTGTCTGTGCCTTCTGTAAAGTTCTGCTTCTTGCTTTGTTTCAATTTTGATAGGGAAGAAAGTGAAAGTCTTAGTTTTATTGTATCCAAAAACATTGTGATCCTACTAGCAATGAAAAGGAAGCAGTCCTGTGAATAGCAGACTTTTCAGCAGATGTATGTTTGAAAACTATTGTATAACACTAAGGAGTAGATTTTGAGGTGTTGCTGGGAATACATAAAACAAGGACTTGATCATCAATTCAGAGAGCTAACATCTTTTGTTGCTATGAAAGAAATATGTAGCGACCTTTTTAGGTTTAAGTGAGACCTTGGTAGAAAAGTAAACAGTCTTTTTCTATTCTGTTTTTGAGATAAAATACTGAGGGTTCATAACCAAACTGGTTTGTTTCTGATAACTTGAGGTCAAAAATAGTGATGCATACAAAAAATGGATGCCAGAGGTAACAGTCCATTATATAATTCAATTTTGGTGGCTTGACGTTCACTATGAATGGTACAGTGTTATTTTTCATAGAAGTGTGAATGAATAATAATTGTGAATAGCCAATCATACACGTCAAGAAAAGCAGAGTATGTTGTTTTAAGTTACAGGGGTAAAAGATTTCAAACCAGCTTAATAGCGAGTTTAATTCACTACTTTTTGAAGCTGAACTTCTTCAGAGTTCAGTGAGCAGACTCAACATTCAGATACTGTGATGATGGGTAGGAGGGAAAGGGTTAAATAGATTGAGAGCAGAGGAGTTGAATAAACTACCTGAATATAGGGACCTAGAATACCTAGTGAAGTTACTCTTCTTGTATAGCCATGAGGCAAATCTTTGACAGTAGGAATTAATTTCATATTGACAGAGATTTGAGCTAGCACCTTGAATGATGAGCAGCAGGGTGGGTTTTTTTTTTTCTTTTTCTGTTTCTTTACAAAAAGGACTAAGTAAGCTTTTTTAAAAGACATTAAAAACTCTCTGTAGTCAGTCTATAGTCAGTGGGGAGAAATCTCTCATTCTGTAGTCGACAGAAAGGAACAGGCTCCATTCAGAATGGTTCAAAGCAGAAACATAAAGTTTTGAGTTGGGAGTGACTTTACTGTCCCACGCTGAGCTGTGGGATGTAGACAATGCAAGTACAGCAGATGAGGTTTGTAAACAAGTACTTGGTGACTTGTTCCAGGAAAGAATCTAAATCCATTTGAGGTCTTCTCAATGTTCTGGTGCATCCAATGACGTGGGTCTCAACATCTAGTTTCAGTTAGCATGAAGTTTTGAGAAACTTCCCTGGGCTTAAGGACTGGTGAGATTCAGCCAGTGTCTGCTCTGGAGGCTGATGTCAGTGCCCAGTGAACTACCTGGGTATCCCCATACACTCCAAACTGCCTTTTTGGTCCCATGGTTCCACCGAGTTCAAGAGATTATCCCAGGTGTACAATGCTGAAAGAGACAGCTATGCCCAATGACATTTTATAAGAAAAGGCGTGTCAGAAATCTTGAATGCCTACAGGATTTATGGTTCTGAATTTAAGTGGCATTTAGTGGAGAATAACAATAGTGAGTATTTTCATATTTAGGTGGGGACAAGGGTATTGATGGTCTGACTAAATCAGAATAATCTCTTTAGGCTCCTCTGCAGTCAGAAGAGGGACTCCTTCAGGGGGCAGGTCAGGGTGCCTAACGCTGTTGCTTGCCCTAAACTGCCCTTTAGAGTTGCGTCTTAAGTAAAGTGGTCCTTCAGCTTAAGTAGGCTTTTTGGGAGGGGCAGGGAGAGAAGAAACCACAGACCCATTGTATGCTGTTTTGCCATCCATAGTACTTGCTATTTACATTTTCCTCCCTCTTGCATTTTCACGAGTCATTTTACCGAGGACTTCTTGATTTTAAGGATGACTGTGACCTACAGATTGAGAAATACTGTTTTGGAAAGGTGTTTGTCTCTTCATTGACTGCAGAAGGAAACTAAGGAGCTTGGTTTCACCAGAGCAACGTCAGCTTTTGTGCATACATCCCTGTCGTACTTTAACTCCAGTCGGCAACTAAACACCACACAGCCACTCACTCACCCTCCCCACCTCCCTGGTGGGATGGGGGAGAGAATCAGAAAAAAACCCAGTAAAACCTGTGGGTTGAGATAAAGACAGTTTAATAGGACAGCAAAGGAAGAGAAAATAATAATAATGATAAAATAATATACAAAACAAGTGATACACAATGCAATTGCTCACCACCTGCTGCCTGATGCCCAGCCCGTCCCTGAGCAGCAATCGCTGCCCCCCGGCCAACTCCCCCCGGTTTCTATACTGAGCATGACGCCCTATGGTATGGAATAGCCCTTTGGCCAGTGTGGGTCAGCTGTCCTGGCTGTGCCCCCTCCCAGCTTCTTGTGCACCTGGCAGAGCATGCGAAGCTGAAAAGTCCTTGACCAGTGTAAGCACTGCTCAGCAACAGGTAAACCATCAGTGTGTTGTCAACATTATTCTCTTCCTAAATCCAAAACGCAGCACTATACCAGCTACTAGGAAGAAAACTAACTCTATTCCCACTGAAACCAGGACACTCCTTTAAGATCTCCTAAAAAAAAAAAAAAAAAAAGCTAAAATCAAATGGATAAAACCAATTTGTGCTCACTTTGGGTTTTGAGTCATTTTCTGTAGCTTCCAACAGGAGTGAGGAAGACAGGGACCACTGTAAATAATGTGTGATCATAAAGAGTACGCTGAAAGCACAATAATTTTAAAGCATCAAATAGATTATTGTCATCCAGATTAATCTTCATTTATTTTATTATTATGGTGAGTGAAAGAGAGGGGCCATTGAGTGCTACCTGACTTGTAAAGTAGAATGGACACAGTAGCTGAAATGACATTTTCTTGCCCCTGTGGCAAATAAACATTTCACAGTTTGTTATTTTATCCCCTCTCCTCAGATGTACATGTACCAGCTGGACGGCATCTGAGAATTGTTTCAGCATTTTATCATTCTATAACCCTCTGATAGAAATGACATTTAGAAGAAAAATTACTGATTTCTGTGTTCACTAAAAAGTAAACATGCATAGCTAATAGTTCTATTCACCACAGATCATACTTATGCATTTTTAATAAAAACTTGATTTTAATTCATACATAACTTATGAGAAATGTTTATCAGTTTAGAGCTCTGCTGATTCCCTCTTAAATGTTTACATATATCTGGATACCTTGAAAATGTCTTTCATTTGAGGCTCAGATTTACCTTTTATATACAAACTTGCTTCTCTGCTATGTAATCTCTCATCTATGTAATGATGTAATGTATATAAGAAATGCTGATTATTGTACTGATTGCTAAAATCAGTAAAAGTACCATTTATATGATGTAAATGAATCTCAGATTTTCCTATGCTTTTGCAGTAATAGCTTCCTAACATTGGGGTTTGGGTTTTTTTTTTCCCTGATTTTTTTTTTTCTCAGTTGGGACGTTAGGCTGCATCTGTAGTGGCAAGTCACCAGTTACGTGTAACCGGCAAGTTACCAGTTATGTGAATGGGAATAGGAAAAGTCTGTCATATCCTATATTCATACCATAACAGATTGAGGTCTGGTTCCTCACCCTTCTTTTCTTATGAAGGAATTCTCATTAGTAGAGTTTTGTACAGAAGGCAGCATATGAGGTTAATTCTATTATTTCTGAGAGGCATGTTGAAATGATGATGCCTGTCATGTTTATACATCACATCACCTTTCAGAAGGCAAAAATGCAGGACTATTTGCAGATGGTGGGAGAGAGATTCGTGCTATCTCATTTAAGCCTGTAATGAATAGGCTCTGAACCACCTTCTGGAGGTGGCTGCCTCTTTCCATTGACTATAATAGGGATCCTTGAGTTGCTGCCCAGTTGGGAATGAAACTCCAGCCTCTCTTCTGCATGCACCTTTATTTATTTCATTATATAGTTAAGCCTGCTCATCTCTGATGGTATCTTTGTACTAAAGAAGAGAGGATAGACTGTGAAACTCTTATTTTGTAGAATTTAGGCAGATAAACGTGAGTGGTGCATAACATTTCTTCTGGATGAATGGAAGTCGTGCTAGAGGCCTAGAACAAGGGTCAGAGGGCTGCCCCTGTTCACCTTGAATAATGTTTACTGTCTCTGAGTGATCTCACAGTAGTGAATGAAATTGGTCTACACGAACGAGATGGTATTACGAGATAGAGGGTCTTGAATCTGAGGTACTGACTAATATTTGTGTAAGAAAGCTTAACTGTCTTAAGGAAATTATGTAATTCCTTTCCAGGTGACTCACACCATGGGTCAATTTACTAATTAAAAATTCCTTTAAACTTCTTCATAGACGGACTACTAATTGCCCTCAACAAGTTTATTCTTCTCGTTTGAAGATAAAAAGCTTTTGTGAGGAAAGGAAGATAGATGCTATGATGTCTTTAGAACAATGCATGGATCTTTGAAAAGCCATTCTTCAATAATTAAACAAAATGTGAAGTTTGCAAATTTTTGGCATGACCAACAATGGCCCAGCATTTTTCATTATCCTCTGGTCACCATCTCTGCAGCAGGCTGTTCTATTACAGAGCACAGAAACAAAAGGAGAAAAAAGCCTGTTGTGTGTCACTGCTGCCTTCACAAAGCCACAGATACATTAAACTCAAGATACTGTTCATTGTGTGCTTGAGCCACCAGTGACAAAGGTGCTGTGAGTACCACTGAATATCAGGCAGTCATATGTCATTACATCACTGTTCAAATTGGCAGAGCAAATGACAGTAAAACAAATGAAAACATTAGCAGCTAAAGGAATGCAAAAGAATAAGAGACTTGTCTGAAAAAAAGAATGGAAAATATGGATGTTATTTTTGCCATTAGCTATAAAGTTGATTTTCCCTTTTTTCTTTCTTTTTTAAAATTTATTTTTAACTTCTTGGCCACGCCCATCTCATGCCCTTGAGGCCAGCTAGCTTTTATTTTCTTTGACACTAGTAGCAGTCACAGGCAGTGACAGCAGCTGGTAACAAGCCAGATGATGGCACTGGTAGTGTTACCGTAAGACATGGGCTTCAGTGTATCCTGAAAACAAAGTTCATTGTCTTGGATTTTGTCAGACTGGCTTTCCTGAGTGTGGAGCTGGCAGTAAATTTGGTACTTGCAGAGGGAAAACCACAACAAACTGGAGCTGGATGCAGTATTCAGCAATATACCTAGTAATGCCTGTTTGTGGTCCTGGCAACCTCTCAGAATATTTAGAGGGGCTGCTGTCTAGTACGATCTTTTTTTTTTTTCTTTCTTTTTTTTAAATGAAAGCCATCACCCAGGGGTACGGTCATAATGGCAGGTACAGAAGAAAGTTGTTGGCCTCAGCCGCTGGAAGAGATGGTGCCTGTTCTGCATCGTGCTAAACTGTGCTTTTTCAGATGCATAATAAAAGTTATTTATGGGCACTGATAAAGTGGTATCTGTTGTATAATATCACAGATAGGCATAAGGACAATAACAAAAGGCAGCTGGTTTAGTAAGCTCTATTTGCTGCAGAAATGTGCTGTTCTTTGCGAATTGAAATAAAAAAAGTGGGGGGAGAATGTCGTGTTTTTTTCTGGTTCCTGGCATTTGCAATCATTCTTGCTTTGCAGTGTGCTTATAAAGACAATTATGTGGGTCCCATGTCAGTATTATATTTGTCATGACTAGCGCCTTATTAGAGGACAGCTGCTCCTCTCTGCCCAGCACATATACTAACTACCACTGACAATAATAGAAGTTATGAGTGTAACCCTCCTCTGCGTTACACCGATGGGGGATGCTGGAGCTCTCATGGTTTCAGTTAATTAACTCAGGTGTAAAACCAGGAATGAAGCAGTGATGGATCTGGGACTATTCACCTGCTTGTTCAGAGTGCAGTGCCTTTAAGGAGGCTTTGAACTTCCAGCAATTATTACTTGGCCCTTGTAACAGGTAAGAAAGGTGCTGTCCAAATGCACATCTGAGTCTCTCAGATCATGCTGAGTTCCTTGACTAGAAGGCCACATATTCAGGTCCCCATCAGCCTAGAGCAGCCACAAGGAAGATTGGTGTGCAGGGGATATTTCCAAGTTGTAAGCATTTTATGGTAACTCCTCGGTCTCTCTCTCTAATTCCATCAGGATTAAAAAAGGGGTGACCGGCAGATTTCTCCAAAGCTCCTCAGATGCCGTAATGGTGCTTTGGCTGCTGTCACTTCTGCTGAGAACAGGACCGATTTGGAACAAAGAAAAATATAGAAGTGGCACAGTGCCATCATAATGCCGTTAAGAGCTAATGTAAACTCAGCTGGAGAAAACCATTTGCAATGAACAAGGTTTGTTGGCCATGCCAAACCCAAGAACACATTCTCAAGAACCACCTCTTGGCATTTTAGCTATTGTAATGAGTGTACATCCTTAACCACTTGCTTCTCTCAGCTCAGATCTGCATAGTGGGCAGCTCAGACTGGCTTAGGGAATGTAAACCCGTGCCTCTATGTTCATGTAGGTTTCTCTTTTCTTGCTGTTTTTTGTTTGCTTTTCAAAATTTGAATAAATTAGAAGTTCTGCAGTATTTGGTGTGACTAATTGGATTTCTGGGTGAGCACAAGCCCTGACTTTTTTTGGAAGGTGAAAACTATTAGTCTTAAAACTGCAGTATCTATTCCAGTTTCCTTACTAATTTAAGACAAGACAGTTATACAAAGCTACAGTGATGAATGGATTGAACAGTTAATATTTGACATTTCATTTTATGATTATACCATTTAAAAATAGCTGGCTTTTGACACACTGCTAGTATGTTTTTATATGAATTAGAAAACCTAGATTTATAGTAAGTTACGTGTTACTTTTCAGTTTGAGGTCTCTGGAGAATGACTGTACTGAAGATCCTAGCTGCTCTGATGGTCGATGCAAGTATGGACACATTCAATAAAGATGGCTCGGGGAGGTGGGGGCGTTCCTTTACCCTCACAGCTGGACTGGTCAGGTGATTGAGAGAGAAATGTGGAATAACATCACAGTCAGTGGTAAACTTAAAAAAAAAAAAAAGTTTTTAATTGTCTGAGATATTTTAAATCTCTGTAAAAGTGAAAACTGGTGATACCAATGAGTGCCAGAAGAATCCTTTAGAACAGCCCTCTCTGAGGCAGTTTGGAAGGTATGTCTGTCATAACTGGAATATATGGGAGATGCAGACCTTGTATTTTAACCTCTCCAGATCTCAGGAGAACTTGATTCCAATCTCTGCACCCTGGGCCTGTGTGCACAATTTAGGACAAGATTTTGTCTGCTCTCATAGATGTCTCCCTGTGTTGGTAGTGCCCAGCTGTGGCTGGGATCTGGGGGAGACTGACGAGCACATACTCAGTGTCCTCCATGTAAGCTGTGAATGGTGGCATCCAGGGGGCCGAGCCATGCTGGCACCATTCCTACACCATCACAGCGATGGCCACTGAGTTGGCCACGTTCTTGCAGTGTTAAGTGATTTCACAGTGGATTGCATAAATTTCTCACACACATAATCCAGTAGGAAGGTGGAGGAGAAGGTTTGTGCTCATGCAGAGACCTGAGACTCTGGCACTGGGTTGTCTCTGGTCTTCTTCAGCGGAGCGATGTAGCTTAGAGCTTTTATCCCATTTATTTTGAAGATGTGAAATTTGTTGGGAGGAGTGTGCTGAGGTGTGCTTGCGGAGGGAAGGGATGGGTAATCTTCCAGGAGCATTTCCATGTAAAGCGTCAACTTGCGGTTGTGAGGAACTTGTCTTGATGAATGATGTGGTCCCTGGCAGTTCTGTCTTCCTAATTGTGCAGATCTGTCCTAGAGTGGCGTGGCTTTGTGCTGCCTCTTATGTAAGGTTCAACCTAGACCCAAATGATCAGTGTGCGATGGTGAGTAGCTATGCAGTTCTACTAAAAGTATCGTGCTCTACATCATAGCCATCCTAGAACTTGTATAAGGTCAGTATGCTAATGCAGCCACCTGAATCCCTTTAGAACATCAAATTTGATAGAGATAAAATGTGCTTAGTGAATATTTTTTAAAAGGTCAGAAAGTAAAGATTATTTATTTACTTCAATTGAAATTCAGCAGGTCTTAGGTTAAGGTGAGGGACAAAGAAAATAAATCTCTAGAATTATGTTATACTTGACAGAATATTGATCAATAATTGTCTCAGCAGGAGATGATGGTGAGCTGAAAAGTAGTTTTACAAATTTACATAAATATTTCTGATTGGCACTTCTTTTTGTTACATTGCTGTCGCGGAGGTGCACAAAGTCAAGTTAAGCAGGTGATGAAACCAAAAAATAAGATTTATTCTAATCAACAGTTTTGGTACTCCAATGAACATTTGTAAACCACAGGTTCAGGATGCCAATGGAAATCAATACTACACAACATATGTGGTCATATATGGCCATGCCAGTTCCATATTGGCTGAGGGCTCCATCTACCACCAGCTGTGTACGTGACAACAGTCACAGTAAGGGCGTAAAGGTATGAAAGGTGAGAGCGCGAAAGTAAGGGCATGAAGAGAATGAGCAGCCGCTATGTTAAAGCCCTGGTCTCTGTCAGGATCGGTGCATCTGCCACACAGTCCACCCCATGACTACAGTCATGATTCAGCTGGTTTCCTTGGAGTGGTGCTGCAGTCACCTCTTGCCTCCAAAGTTAAAAGGGAGCACAGTCTCGGTGAGCTTAATGCTCATCATGGATCATCATTCCTCAATCATTCTAGGGTTGAACGGGGGCATCCAACACACAAACGGGTTTTGAAGGGGCATACTCCACCGTTAGCACAGACGTCACTACTGTGCGCTTAATACAGCTTGTCGCAATACAGATCACAGTAACTACAACTACAACCATTATTAAAGATTGGAGGAGGCTAGTTAGCCACCCTGACAGGGAAAACCCAAACATATCAAAAACCTTCCTCAACCAGCTAGTCCCCAGTGCAGCAATGATTGCCTCTGAGTCTCTTGCCACTTTCTTAATTTTGTTGATCTGATCCTGAAGTGGCATTAACATGTTCGGGATGGGAACACAGCATTCGTCTGTTGTCAGGTGCAGGATGCCCCATACACCCTTTTCTTTTAGTAACTTTAGGTCCAATACGGCTCAGTTTTGAACGGTCATTTTACTGGCATGTTGCAATTGTTGGTTCAAGAGCCCCAGACTATCAGACATAGTGTTGGCTAAGGCTGATACATGAAGACCTACTTCTAGATTGGCCTGCTGGTTTTGTATTGGAGTGATTCCTAACCTGAATAGTGATTCCGTTCACCATCCAAGTCATTTTATTCCATCTTTCCATCCATCTTGCCCACTTCTTGGAGAACAATCCCACCATTTATATGGCATGGGTCCTTCTCGATAGATAGGACAAAGAGCAAGTACAGCAAGAGTACGAACTAGTCCAGGAACAGTAGGATACAAACGAGAATATAAATGGCCATCGGAACAAGCCCATACTAAATTATGAGGTCTGGTAACAGGAGAAGTTTTACACAACTCCTTTTTACGACGACCTGGGACACATCCTTTGCCAGCTCCTGAGCTAGGATCAATTATGTTTGTCTTATTTCCTTCTGGGCAATTCAAGGCAGAAGGTCATGAGTAATTAATATTGCTACACAGGCAACCTTGAATTAAGGCTTCTTGGGTAGGAGCATATAACCGTAACAATGACATTTTATCTATATCTTCACATCCAGTTTGTATTTGCATATCCCAAAGTGGGGATTTCCTTGGTGGGGGTGTTCTTGTTTTGTTTCCGTCCCAGCCAGGACCATAAGCGGTCCATAAACAATTATATGGACGTCCTGTGTTGGTCTGTTGGTTGCACACCTTGGGACGATCATTACTATCCCCTTCTGGGTGTTTGATACACCACGAGGCATTTAATGGCTTTGTGTATTGTAGGGAGTGATCATCAGTGTGTTGGACTTCACCTATGGTAGCTCCTCACAGAATGCCAGGACAAGGTACCGTTTGGCTTCCTCCAATAATTATGTATAATTATATAATTCCAGCACGTAGCCCAAATTGATGTGCTGTTAAGCATATCCTTTATCCATCCTGCAGTGGCTTGTGTGTTGCCTGAACTAGAATGTCCCCAAGAACAAGATTCAAACCTGTTTCCCCAACTCCAAGTATAATTATTATTATTCTTCCATGTAAGCTCAAGAGCTAGTGAGATATTAATATCCTGCTCAAAGATTGGCAAAGGATCTTCTGCTGATTTAGGGCTGGGAAAACAAACTGTAACCGAAGTCACATTCATCATCCAGGCAAACCCTACTAGCATTTTTCCACTACATTGTTGTCCAGGCCTTGCTCATCTTCAAAGTCTGATGTTGCTCTGGTTGCCAGGAGGGACAGGATGATGATAGCTGTCCACCCCATCGTTTTCCTGGAAGAGAAAAGGAAACTAAACCTCAGCCTTTGGGTGAAGCTGGGGTAAGAGTTAAAAATCAGGAATTATCCATTGAGAACTGATACGGTGGCTCTTCCCACTCCCAACCAGAGCTTTCAAAAAATCATCCAAAAGCATCCAAAAAATAAGATTCAATCAACAGCATTTTGGTACTCTAGTGAACATTTGTAAACCACAGGTTCAGGATGCCAATGGAAATCAATACTACACAACTGACTTAAGAATTCCTAAACTTTAGAATGACGACCCAAGATGCATAATCACTCACCTAGTAAGATGAGGGTGCTCAACCTTGAGGAGTTTCCTTGGGTGGCATCCTGACCCCAGGGGAGAGTCTCTGACTGCAGACCCACTGCTCGAAGGAGGGCTGACTCCATTTGCCCTGTGGCAGGGCTCCACTTATACCCTGGTTGAATCTGACCTGTGGTCATATATGGCCATGCCAGTTCCATATTGGCTGAGGGCTCCATCTACCACCAGCTGTGTATGTGACAACAGTCACGGTAAGGGCATGAGGGCGCAAAAGTAAGGGCATGAAGAGAATGATCAGCCGCTATGTTAAAGCCCCGGTCTCTGTCAGGACGGGTGAACCTGCCACAACTGCTCTGCCTAGATTTTTGTTCCACACTTTGTCTCCACAGTACTGTTTCAAGAATGTTAGACTATCCTCATTTTTTATTAAAAATAGGTTAGAAAATTATGTCTTTCAGTTAATGTTCCTACAGCGTAAGAAAATAAATACTTGCTTGGACAGTATCAGCTTACTAATTTCATGAAGAAGAGTGTTTTACACTGTGGTGGTTTTACTGGATACCCCACACTGTGAGTAGTGCTACTATAAGGGAGTCGGCCTTGGAAAGGGAAAGCACTTTCCATAGGCATTTACTAATCATTTAGGGAAGATGTGTGTCTATGAAGTTTTTCTAACAAGAATACTCGTATTTGCAAAATATCATACAGTTATTTTCTTTTGTAACCCCTTTCTTCTTGTGTCTACTTTACAGTCTCCCTATGATTGCAGAAGTAATACAAGCTCTTTCACTAGCCAGCTAGCATAATCTTAAAGTAGGTATTTCTAGTGCGTGTTATTGGAGATCTGTGTCATTTTCTGTATCTCTTTCTTTATTTGCTGCCATATTTTCCCATCCATGCAAGCACCTGGGAGGAATTCCCACCCGGTACCTCAGTGCCTGTGCTGCCTATCAAGATGATGGAGGCAGGCCCGTGCCTCTAGGGGGGGAATTCACTGCTCTTTGTTAGCATTTAGTAAACTTCACTTAGGTGCTCTAAATCATGCTCTGGAAGAACCAGTATTTCTACCAACTTGATACAGAATACCGGGTCCTAAATTAGGTGCCTAGAGTACACAGAATACCTATGCTTTTTCTACCCCCATGCACATCTGGTGTATACTTCTTTGTGCTAAGTATAGAGTAGGTTAAAATATGGACAAAACGTTTTTTTTTTTTTTTTTTTTTTTTTTTACTTATTCCTGTTTTTTTTTTTTTCTCTTTTTCCCCCCTCTATATTTGCTTGCAATGCCTTAATCTTTGTAATCAGCTGTGCAATAGCACAGACAAGCTCTCCTCATTAGGGAGCCCATGATTTGCCTGGACCAGCTGTAGGGCCCTAGTCTCTTTTGGTGGCATGCTGACAGAGGATCTGGAGAATAAAAGAGTCCTTTGCAGGGGCTGTTATCACTTATCCTGGCAGATGCACTGCATGATGGAGTGTGCTGCTTCTGAAACAGGCCAGGTCTAAAGCAAAGTAGAGTTGAAAGTTAGATACTCACACAGTTCTCCCCTGCCCCTTCCACACGCATGCGCATGTGCACACACACACTCTGCCATAACCAGATTTGTTAAATTATGGCATCTCCTTATGGATCCGCACAATACATCAAGAAAAAACAAACAAAAAAGAGGCTATTTCTTCAGGCTTGCTTATGTAATAAGATGGATATAATTGTAAACAGGAAAGCTGTAAAATAGAGTTAATAAAATTCATCCTTATAAGGACTATTTACTCTCATAATGGTGACTGAGTCTCTGCTTTTCAAGAGCTGACAGGCACTAACGGAGTATGCGAGAATGGTTTTCTTTCATACCCTGTTTTGTCACTGTTCATATCTTTTCACTACTCGGGTCCTACTTGTGCTACTTCCTTGAAATGACTTGGTAGTAAGAAGAGGGAGATAGAGCCACTGCTTAGTTATTTGTTGTATTAGCTTGCCTTCTGCTGCTGCTATGAGGAATATTGCTTATATAGCTATAAACTAAGCTATATAAGCAGCAATAATTCCCTATTAAGTAGCTACTAATAAACATGAAATATTTCTGGAAGAATCACTCTTTCTGCTTCTTTTATATGTTATTGAGGCTTCATGAATCTTCTTGGTTGCAGTTAGTCAGTGATCTGTTTGGTGACAAGGCAATGTCTAGCCAAACAAATCCACCTACATTTCACTGGACTATCATCTTTATTCCCGTAGGTGATTGTGGTTAAAAATGTGAGGGAATATCAGTACTGTTGCAGCAAAACAGGAGAAAAAGAGGTAGAGAGGTTCCCCAAAAATACTGCGTGTCTTGGGGAAATGCATCCTTAGTGAAAGAAAATCCATTGACAATAAGTGAATGGAATGACAGTAACGCTTATTGAATTCAAGAAGTGCAGTTAGGAAAATAAGAACTGGTCTCTGCCATAGTGACAGAACCATCATGAGATGTGGGGATGAAGGAATGGGGAGAAGAGATGGAGGGGAGTGAAAGGAAAGAAAATACATTACAGATGGGACTGATTTTGAATTTTGGGAATTTAATTTCACAGGGATGTCTTTCTCTTAGACCAACCTCTTTTTATACTGCTCTGAAATCCAAAAGGTCGAAATGAATAACAGTTTTTCAGGGATTCATGGTTCAGATGAGATAAAGAGGTTGAAGGAAGCATGCCAGTTTGAAACATTTATTCGATAGGTGTATACATATACAGGAAATGTATGTGTGTTTATCTAACAGGAAAAAATGGGTATGTCTCAGTGATGTGTAAAGATGTCATATTTGACATCAAATTCATATTTAAAGCAGTGATGTGTCAGGTACTGCAGGTGTACTGCAGTGCATACATGATGACACTCAATATATCATAGAACTGGGGACTTTCAAAGAAAAATTCACATACCTACAGCTTGAGTTGGAGAACTGGGCTTCTTGGGGAAAAGATTAGTAGATGTAGCTTAGGCACAGGCAGAGTCTTAAACAATATGTTGAATAAAGGGTATGTATAAGCAATGGATTACATATCCATTTTCAGCTCAGTGTTGCAACAAAGGAGACAGAAGCTTAAGCAAATATGCCTGAATGAAGTCATAGCTCTGAATGTGTGTGCTGTGAGTTTTTAAAATAGAATCCTGTTGAATTGAATAGAGTCATCTTCTCCTACGCTGCATGGGTGGTACTCAAGACTTTAGGAGAATGGATGATAAATCTGATACTAATGGAAGTATATTAGAAAGAGATATGAATTTATCTTGATACATGTGTCACAGGTGAATTTGTCTTTAGCAGACCTATGAGCTGAATAAATGATAAATGTTTCATATTTATGTCATTGAATTAAATGGGAAAGGTCATTCATTCTGCCACTTCCTACTATTATTATCAATGCTAGACTGCTAATTTGGGAGAAAAAGGAAGGAGAGCAGAAGAAAAGAAAAAGTAACCTGGGTAATGAGTGGAGGTGGCAAGACCCAGGACCCTGCTGGGAGCACATAAATACAGAACTCCTCTTCAGAGCTGGTATAACTCTGAGAGTTATACCATAAACTTCAGAGCTGGTATAACAGAACTGAATACAGACGGAGAGCATCCGCTGCTGGATGTTGCTGACCAGGGATCTCGTTGGTTCTGGCCATTCTTTAGAAGCATTAGGACAGCGTCCCAGGGAACAGAGAGGTCTGTAGAGACAACAGGGATGTCTTTGTTATGCCAGTAACCAGTATTGCTGACCATCAGAACTGATGTTTCCTTTGGTGGAGAAATACCCTGCATTTCTGTTCATTCCACTCACCTGTGGCTTGCTCACCCAAGAGAGAAATCAGTTGAGCCATTTGAGTGGTGTGGGTGGAAAAACCCCATACTTTTAGCTTATGTGCTCTAGCAGCAAGCACAAGCACTTAAAGTTCATTTTGTAAAAAACCTTAAAAATATGCTTAGCCCAGTAATATGAAAGTTGTAGCATAGTCTGTAGTTTATATTGAATATATTTAGAAAGTCGACTAAAATTCAAGCTTCAGCTCAGATTTTACAATAAAGAAATCAACATAAATTGAGGACCCTGCGTAATATCAGTAAGACAAGCTTCTATTCATAAATTGTATAAATGTTGATTTTTAAAGCAAAACTAAGCCCACACTAATGAGACACATGATAAAGGAAAGAATGCATTACAATTGGGCAACCATAGTATTTTTAAGACTATCCACAGTAAGAGACCTTTTGGCTAAGACAAAGTGGTAGTTTGCAGGTTTCTCCTACTTCTGAAATCTGTTCTTTTCTGCTTTCATCAAATCATTTTCCTTTTCCATTTTTCTTTTCATTTTTTGTCAAGCAATACATGCTTTGTAGTTGCTGAATGTATAAAAATTTGTGTTATTTTGATTTTGTGGGGGGTTAATTCTTGCAGATGTGAGCTTTTAACTTTGATTTTTCCTAACCTGATTTTAGTACTCCTTTAAAAATATCTGTGTTTGTTTCCTGGAGTTTATCAATCTCCACAAAAAAATTCTGTTCAAAATCTAAGTATTTACTAAATTCCCCTGAAACTTTACTGGTATGATACTGATATGTCTAGGCTAAATCATTTTCCCTTAGTTTGCTCTTCTGTACTTGTCCAGCCTACTTTAGCTCCTAGTCAGGCCTGAAGACTACATACTTTTGCTGCGTTAGCTACTTGGCAAGCTAAGAAATAGTCAATATAGTGAATGCTGTTTAAATGAATTCCATGGACTTGCCTTAGGTCCTGACATAGGCTAGTTGCTTGGTTTCTCTGCAGTGAACAGGGTGAGCAGGGCAGGCAGAAGTACTCCTGGGGTCATGCTGAGGGTGGGGAAGGTGTCTCATCTGCCATCCTGGCTGGGTTTAGGTGTCCACCCACTGCCCATGTTAGATGCCTGTGTGGGTTTAGGATCCACATTTGCAACCTCTGCTGGAGTCAGACACTGAGATCGCTCTTTTGGTACCGAGGGGAGGCTTGGTCCTTTCCGTCACGATGTGTCTGGAGAACGAGTGGTGGTAGCTGTAGTGCTGCCCATTTTTCACATAGTAAGTGACTTGTTGGTTCGCACACACAAGAAAAAAGCATCCATTCCTTGCCCTCTTGAGCAGACTGGGGCTGAAGCCTTCATTTCTCAGCCATCTTGAGAGAGAGTACCCTCACCAGCAGCCCAGGAGCAATGGGAACATCTATCCATCTCTTATTCAGTCTGGGTCAAGAATAGGACAGAGAAAGGAAAAAGAGGCCTGAGCTCCATATATGTGAAATAGAAGAGTTCCCTAAAGAAATGTACCTGGACTCAGCTCCTTGGACCACTCTACCCATTTTCTGTGATGGAGTTATAAGATCCATAAACAGTATTAAGAGCAGATCTATACTGGGAGTTTGTTTAGTGTGGTATTGAGTCAGGTGGAAATAATCTCAGTCAATTGCCCAGAGTCATTACATCAGTCAGTGGGAACTGGATCTGAAGCCTTAACCCCTGATGCCTTCCCTTTCAGGAGTGATCTTATTTAATTTCTTCTTTAGTAAAGTGGTTCAAAGATTAGTTACACTAATCATCGCTGTTACCAAAAAACTAGATTCAGGCCCCAGGACAAATGCTTATGAAAGAAAAGGTCTTATTAAAAACATTAACTAAACTCTTGAGAAGATTCCTTATAAAAACTACTTTTATTACAATACCAAATTGCTTTGTCAGGAAAAGCAGGATTAAGGTAGAAGGATCAAACATAACTTCTACTTCTTTTTTTTTCTTGCACTCTAAGGTACGCTTGTTTCTATCCTCATCAGTAGTTATCTAAAAAAGCCTTGCAAAGGGAAATTTCTTAAGCTTGCTTTTTTCTGCTAAGTTACTGGTCATGGTCTGGTTTTATTCAGTGAGACTTTAAAGCCAGTTTCAACAATAACAAAAAATGAGTATACCTGGAGTTCTCTGTGCCTAGGAGAAATACTGAGTAAGCCTGAATCTGGGCGGCCTGATAATTGTCATAACATTGCTCTTTTCTGTTCCTTCTCTTAGCTCTGCGGCCTCTCTGCAGAGCAGCGGCGTGCGTGCATAGCCTGCCTCAGGCTGAATTTGAGAGTCCCCTTCAGACGTGGGATGCCACGCGTGAGGGGCCAAGGATGGTGCGCAAAGCGCTGGCACGCTTCACCGGATTGTGGTCTTTTGCCTTTGAGTATCCCTCTATGGCTCTTCTATTTCTCTGAATAGCTCCTTACAGCAATTTCCAGAACAGCTGAAGATACTCTGATGTTTGAATTGAGATTATTTTTTTGGAGTCATCTTTCCTGGGTGCTCTTTTCAATGTGCCTGGACCATGTTTTGCACAGAATGGAGTTTTTGCTGACCGTTGTCCCGTGTTTTACATCCCTGGTATCTCACAGGCAGAACTGAGCTGTTCTTTTCCTAATCTGTCCTTCTCTTTGGCTGCGTTGTCCTTTGAATCTAGGGGGAAAAAAAGGATGTTGTGGTTTATTTGTTGCATATCCATCTGATTACTGTTGCTATGATCTTACTGCCATCTGCCAGACAAGAAAAAAAACCACCACCACCAAAAAAAGCCCTTTACCGTTAATATGTATTTATTTATGACCTACGATCTTCCTAAGTACAGTTCTGATGCTCTCAGATGGATGGTGTGCTTTCTGGGCTTACCAAAGGTCAGTGACGTTTCTTCATGTCTCCAGTGTCTTTCAGTTCAAGCAAGCGTGCTTTCAACAGACCAATTCTGAGTTTGTAAAAGCAAGACTCAAGTTTTTGAAAGCTGCCCCTGTTTTCAGTCACCCAAATCTGTTAAAATTGAAATATAAAATGGACATCCAAATGCCTTTCTGGCAGCTTTGAAAGTCTTAGCTTATGGGAGCTCTGCTGCAATTACCAGAGTAACAGTCCATGAAACCTGTATATCAGCCAAGTGATTCAAGGAAATTATTGGTAGCCACCATTATGGTTTTGTTTTCATTGGCAAAAACATTAATGTAGTAGCTTTGCTATCTTGCCTCAGTTTTTCATCCAGACTGCCAGTAATAAAAAGTATGATTACTTCATTGAAAATGTGCTGCTTGCTATAATTCCTGGAATCTTCTCTGTTGTATTTTCTTTTCCCTGTCTTATTTTTATTTCTGTTATTCTATGCATAAAAATTAATCAGATGATGAAGTTTGTCATTTGTAAAGCTTAGACTGCTCCTTATATTTGGCAATACAAAGCTCAATCAGGGATCTTTTCCAGTTTTGGTTACTTTTGAACGTAATGCGTTCTAGCTTTTACCTCCCCATTACTCACCTATATTTGCAATTGTAAATATTGCCAAAAAAGAAGAAATATAGTAGAAATCAGTTTCCTGACTACTTTTTCATTTGTCCCTTTTTTCTTCCATACCATCTCCCAATAAAGTTTTAAAGCATATGTAACTGACTTCCTTTTCCATAGGAAGTGATTCAATGTTATGTTAAATGCAATTCATAGAAACAGATGGGCAATTATATGCATGATATCAGATGCTATCTCAGTATCTTTAAAATATATCCTTATATGAATATTTACTCACATACAAGTTATTCTCTCTTTAAGGAACACGAATAAGTAATACTAGTAGCTAGAATTTGTATGTGAGGAAAGATTAATTTAAGAAAATCTTAAAGCCTAATTTTTGTTATATTCAAAGCATATTTTCCTTCTGTTTATCTACCACTGGCACAAGACCAGTTAAACTGAGTTTGTGAATAACTGCATTTCACGTTGTGACAAAAAATGTAGACAGTGTTTATCACTGGGTTTAAAGAAAACAAAAATAGTTATAGAGAAAAAAGACATGGAATATCTTCAGTATTTGGGGACATCTGTCCTGTTAATTTGTATGGCAGTACTGAAGTTAGACTACAGCTGCATTCTCCTAGTCACCGTATAAAAATATCAGATAACATAGATCGCCATCTGACAAAGCTGTCAGAGTGGTTATGATAATATGCAAGTTTGGGTAAATTATCAAAGGTTACAAACTTTCCAGCATCCCTAGTCACCCGGAAGAATATAAATATAGACTGGAAGTGGTTATTGCTAGTGCCGTCTCCTTAGGTGGCCGTTGAGAATCTCCTCCTTAATTCTGAAAGCTTTTCCAAGAACTGGTTGGAAAGCAAAAGGATCCTGTTATTTTGTCATTTATGTTGCCTCGTCTTTTGTAGCCTAGAATATGAAAGATTTATGGCAAACAATAAAGTATTTAAGATCTGCTTTTATATATTTGAAAATTTTCTTAAGGAGCGTAGTTTGCTGCCAGTGATAATGCCTGCTGAGATGGAAGTTCAGATGCTAGAAATATTGAAAACAGAGCTGAGAAGGTGACTTGGCTTTAAAGTGGTGATCCTTTAAGTAAAGGTCTAGTGACAAAGTCATTGTGCCTATTCCTTTTAGAAATCTGTTGAAGGGTCCCAGCTTGTTATTGCTAAGCTCTATGATAGTGTAAAATGGCTTTGTTTTACTACTATCCATGTAATGTTTTTACTGACTTGTAGAGTTTAACCTCTCAGGGCCAATCCAGAAAAGTATAGATTTCTGTTGTTCACAAACACTCTGGCTCTTGTTATATATGTATACTCTTACAGTGCATTGTGCCTTCAGACTCTTTTACAATGCTCAGCTAACTCATAGCAATATTTCGAGGACGACAGTCTCTCTGCATTTCACGTGAACAGAAAAGCTGAGGTTGCAGCATTATCATTGATTAAGCAGTAACAAATAATTGTACCAAAGTATGGTGTCAGCTTCATATTCAGCTCAAAATGCCAAACTTGCCTCTGAGAAGTTTTTTCTTCCATGTTAATATAATTTTATTTTCCAGGCAGCTTCAGAAATAAATTTTGTTAATCAAAGTGAATCACCCATGTTTTCCAATTCAAACAAATATTTGGATATGTTCATCATTAAGCTATGCGTTAATTTGGTCGAGTGTATTAACTTTTGAAAAATATTTTATACAGGCATGTTTAATCAAGAGCAACAGCAATCAAACCAGTAGCTATACTGGTAGCCAAACTCAGTCTGGGTTAACAGCTTTATTTTGGGCTGTATTCAGTCCATCTTTTTCAAGGAATCTCTTCAAGGATAGTGTTCAGGTTTTAATTAAACATAAAAATTGCAATTGGTAGAATGAATTTTATTACATACTTTATTTTGCTTCACCTAATACCACGTATGTTTAGCTTCAAATATTTTCAGTTTTTCATTTATTCCTTGACTTTGTCCTAGAAAATGTAGCACATACTGTAAAAGTTATAATTGATTAATAGTGTATTCTTTTCAATTACTACTATACTTTAAATAATACTTAGATATTCTTATCAAATGATTATATACTGTTCTTAAAATATTTACTTTTTTCAATGGTTGAAGTGATATTCAGGAAAAATTTACATATAAATTACATCTCTGGCTTGAAAAATGGCAGAATACACAGGACAAAAAGAGGAAAAAAGTGATTTCCCAGGTTTGCTCCTCTATCAAAGGTGGTTTTCAAATTTGTCATTGGCAAGTGCTCAACTTTGCAAAAAAATTTAGACATTGGAACTGAAAAGTGGATGTTTATTCTACAAGCTGACTTATTTTTTGAAGGTAGAATCACTGTAGAATTTTGTAAACATGGAAAATGCTGATTTTTTTTTGACAATTGTTTTGGATAGATTCTGATTATTTATACGGTGAAATCAGTCATGCCCCAATAAATGTGGTTTTTATCCTCCTGTTTGTGCTGCAGAGAATCCTAGTTCTTTATCACTAGGAAGGAGAAGTAGGATTTCATGCCCAGTTCCTACACAGATTTACACCCCTGGACAAGTGTCTAGTTTAGCTCTCCTTCCTTCTTTGTGGCTCCTTATGCTGTGCGGGTCCTTCCACTTCACTGCTGCGTAAGTGTCGGTGAGGACTCAAGTGCTGTCGGCTTGCTGTAAAGGCCAATGCAGGGTTCCACTGTCTCAGTTTAATTCCTCTAAAGATGCAAAGATTTTTTTTTTTCTTTTTTTTTTCCTAACAAGATTCTGACTTGAAAAAGTTACCAGAGCTTTTGATATATGAGGATACAAGAATAACAGACTTCTGAAGCAACAATCCAGAATTCTGTCTGATTATTCCTGCTCTTAGGTGTTTTTAAATGCAATTTTTTCCACCTACCTTTAGTCTTTATCATTTTTGAAATATGTGCTGAGAGAGCTGGGTGATCATATGATTAAAGACAATATCATAATGCATATCTTAATGGTGTATCATAAGATCAGAAGATTATATCTGCAGAGGCTGCCTCTTGACATTTTTCTAAAATTTGCATGTGCCTTTTCTCCAAACTTTCTTATCAAATTTTTTGCAATTTTTCTTATTAAGAAGCATACGCTACACATATGCACACAAAGAAAAGACACTAAATTCCTCCATTTCAAACCCTGTTAGCTGCTAGTTGAGTCTGCAGAGCCACTGATAGCTATTGTAGGCTGCTTGTCCTCCCTTACGTCAGTCACTAGTAGTGTCTAGTGTCTGCAGAATGCTTTGTGGATGGGTTTCACAGCTGCGTGCTGACAGCAGAGGAGCATTGGGACATGCAAGATGTACGGTTCCTTTGACACTGGGTCATGCAGACGTGTCCATCCAAAGCCAAAGGATGCTTCCTGCCGAACCTGGAACTTGACTCTAGAGTTGTAAGTGTTTACCATTATCTGCTCTTAGCAAGCAGTTAAGCAGCCTTTTGTCAAAATGTCTCATCTCCAGAAACAGTTGCTCAAAATAGCAAGATCTTGCCATCGATTACATGCTATGTTCATTCTTCTGGCTGTCATATGATCTCCTGTTAGTGACCTTCTAACCTCTCTTATGAACCTAAGGGTTGAGTGAAAACTTGGGATGGGAAAGAAAGCTTACATCTCCTGCGTAGGCTTTCTTATTAATTATGATTCCAGTTTCCTGAGTCTTCAGCATCTTCAGGGTCTGGAGTGATGCTCAGTGTATTGCCAACGCTCTGGAGAACAGCTGAACTTCAACACCAGCATCTCCTGTAACATCATGAGACCTACAATATCCAGACCATGGATCCTGCCTCATACTGCACCAAATGTCTCCCTCCTTCATCTCTCTGTGCTGCACAGGGTGTCATTTTTCCCTTCCCACTTCTGTACTAGGTTTGTCCACATCCCATCTGTTGTATCCTTGCAACCCACCTACTCTTTACTCGCTTACTTTCCTAATTTGGCTCTCTTAAAATAAAAAGGCAAAGAGCTCTGCTCCAGTATATGGTTCAGTATTAGAAGTGATAAACTATGATGTCTCTCTCTCCCAGCATCAGATTACTCTACCTGAACCACATCATCTGAGCCCTGATTCATGCCTCTATATAACTGTTCTGCTTTTCCTGCTTTTCCCGTTCCCTCCCACCATGATCCTTCCCATTCCCCTGGGCCTCCTTCTTCATTTCAGTCCTCCCTTATTTTTCATCTTACAGCCTGTCTCCTTCCCTGTTCCTTGTTCTGCTTTGTGGGAGTCAGGCTGCCTCTTCCTTCATTTGGTATCATTTGGCATGACTGAAATCAAGTAAAAACAACATTTTATTGCATTGACACAGAAAAAAAACCCGAGTGGATTGAAGTCAGGTGGTGCTCTCATCTGTCAACCTCTTCTGGATATTGCTTTTCCACCTCAGAGACATGTTTGAAGCAGTTCCTGAACTTCAGTGTATATAGGCACATCAGGTGGGCTGTATGCTGTAAAGATCTTGGTACTGTTTCAAGTGAGGTCTGATGTCATTGCTAGGTCACCAGCTAACGGGTGGAAGAAAGAAGTGGCTAGTGGAGCAGAAACCATGTCAGGTGTCCAGCTTTTCATCATAAATCAACACTCTTAGAATGGAAAACGCGTAATGTCTAACCTGATAATGTTATAGCAAATGAAGAAGGTTTGACTGGTGAGAGAAACGGTGATTTGGAAGCAAGAGGAGTCATTTCTGATATGTGCTTTTAGTCTCTGGCATGTGATTTTCTTCGATATATGAGATGTGCTTCTTTAAAATACGAAACAAGCATGTGAACTTAAGCTGTGAAACTTTGAATTGCATGATTAACGTGTGGACAAAAATGTAATTGCTGGCATGTATTTTCATCTGTCTTTAAAAACTGTTAGGCAACCTTCCAGTCCCACATTTTGAAATTAAGATTCCTTTGCCACTTTCCAAATAAGTCAAATGTAAAATAGGAAAAAGCTTGTAATGTATTCTGGTAGTTCCTCTGCTGATTATCCTGACAGTGTGATTAATAAAATCGCTATGTGATTTTCCATCATACAGTCTTGGATAACAACTTTTGAAAGAATGCTTCATTCCTACTCAAACTGAAAATACCTCTGTGTGACTTTATTGTACACCTTATCGGAGAACTTCACATGGTTTCTTCTATCCATTCTTGACTGCAAAAACCCCTGGTTGCTCTAAAGGAATGGGGAGAACGCTGAATTTTGTAAAATACTGGAAGTCAGGCCAACAAGCTCTTTTAATGGACTGCAGTGACAGACATGGCAAGTATTTGTTATTCTCCCTGGCAGTTTCTGAGTCACAGAGTGGAAGGGCTTTAATGCTGCTGAGGCTGAGGGAGGTCACAGTGGACATGTCCATGGTGGTGGTGAGACATATTCTGTGGGGTTCCCACGTGTCTGGCTGTTCGCTGATATAGATAGGATTAAGGTTGGGCAATGAAGCAGTTACCTGGTCCCTGAGGTGCTGTTTTTGGAAGAGCCCTGACATCATGTGGGACACCGACCTGGCAGCACAGTAGCCACACAATGGTACTTGAGTCTCACTGTTGAAGTGATTGGTCTGGATTCTGGGTGAAGAACATCCTGAGTCCAAAATTTCATCAACAGGCACAAGGTCTGTAGTCACAGTCCCCTCCATGAGTTAACGCAGGGGTTTAAACAGCGAGGGAATTACAAAGCAATGGCCACAGGTGATACTGCAGCTGTCACAGTGTCTGAATCTCATGGATTCATTAATCACGAAGTTTGTCGTAATGTGATTGTCCCTGATCTGGGGATGTGTGGTTGCCAGCAAGATCGTCAGGATTGCACTTTGAGTCCCCATGGAAATAGTCTTTATTTACTGTATAATTAATTGGTAAGTTAAATGGCTGAATAAAACAAGGCCTGGCATTAAGTTTGATGCTCGTTTTCTGGCAGCCCCTCAGGGCAGTGCTCTCCCTCTCAGTGTTCCCAGCATAATTAGATATCATTCATCCTTTGAAGGACTTCCCAGGTAGGAAGGAAAGAAAAGAGAACGGTGGGAGCAGGGAGGATGTAGGGGAAATAGAGCAGAGTGAGGGACCTTAGCATGGGGGAAAGGGGGAAAGGGGGAAACAGGGACAGGATAGGGACAGCATTTGGGGCAGGTGGATGTGGTTAACACAGGTCCTCCACTTGTAGCTGAGAGCAGCTGAGGATCTCAAGTGGTTCAGAAACACAAGCAAGTCATGGTATCAGCTGAGGCACTGTAACATACTCTGCATATTTAAAAACACTTATCCCTTTGGCTTTCTGGTACCTTTTTTTGGTAGATATACTTGTAAGCGCTAGGAAGGTGTTTCAGAAAGATGGGGGACCATGTTTTCAGAAGTGGCCACTGCTCAATTTTAAATGTATAACCTGAAATACACCAGGATGTAATTTCACAGGGGTTTGTAGCCACAGCTCCTGTTCCCTGTACTTGGAATTTTGGATACAACATTTGTGGAATTTAAACCACAAGTTTATGTTGGATGCGATCCATGAAATTGTTGTTCCCCTGCAAAAATACTGGCCCAAAGTGATTTTCCAGTCCCCATATGACGGCATTAGGAAAATACTACTAGATTCTGGGTGCAATCTGTGCATTTTATTCAACTCTGAAAGAAAGCAAAAGAAATATTATACTGCAAAAAGAGCACATGATGTTAATTTGCAACATCAGAAGTTTGTTCCAGTGGAGTTTACAAGTTCTGATGATGGGACTGTAGTTTGTAGAAGTCAAAAAGCATTTTGTAGCTTATGAAGTAAGTTAAGAACTACAGCTTTGCAGTTTTCATCAGGAATCATTGATGATAAAGAGGGTAGAAATTTACTCTTAACTGAAGGCCTATGACTAATTCAGGCTTTTTTCTCTCTCAGCAGGGATAAAAGGGTAGGCAATAGGTGGCACAGGATGTATTGAATTAAAAAGTTAAAAATACAGAAGTAAGTGTAGAATGGGCCTTAGGGTAACAATCAGAAAGCATTCAAAGAACAAGTCTGTTGATGAGTTTCTATCTAAAAGGTAGGTACTTTGTAGACAGATAGATTAGATACGGGATCAAATGCTGGAGCTCATGGATTTAAACTAGCTGAGTTTCTAGCCCAGGGGGATTGCCATTCCTTTTGGGCATCTGTTTTGCTGCTGTTCTCCATCAATTACACTGAATAGTAGTGGCAGCATGTGGCAATCCTGGCAAGGATTTGGTAATAATTTTATGGTAACTTGCATTTTCTGCAGCTTTGCTGTTGTCAGCCTTCATATATCTGTTTAAAGTACCCGATTTTTACTACGAGCGTAAGTGCTCAGAGCTAAATTGGGGCTGACTGCTGCCGCTGCTAAGGGCGGGAGGGCCGCAGAGCAGAACGTTGCTGCTTTTGACCTGAAAACTTGCCGAGCGCAATCTCCGCAGGGAGCCGCAGCCGAAGGTCTGCGGGGCCCCGAGCGCAGCAGTGCCACAGCTCTGGCGTGTCTGTCTTCGTGCCTTGCTAAGCGTGATCCCGAGTGGGGGGCAGAGGACCCCTTTACTGGATCTTGCTTTTCTTGGATACCTTCATTTCAGTGCTCTGACTGAGCATCAGCTAAATGCTGTACAATTTATTTACGATGCCGTATGTATTCATTAGATGTGCAGAATAAAGTAGATTTACAGTGAGTCTGTGGTAAAAAATAAATAAATCAGTGAATCAGTAGCTGGAGAAACACTGTTATTAGGCTGTCAGCTGTTCTCAGCAGAGACTTTCAGATACATGGCACAGCGAACTTCAGCCAAGTGACCTAGAAAGGCGTATACTTTATCTAGGCATCAGCCCACTTCTCAGCAATAAAATATCGCAAGTTAATGGTCGGTGGCTGTGTGCTGACCTCTGACAGGCCTGCCCTGTTGCAAACAGATTTCTGCTCTTGCCTCGTCTCTGCTAATAAGCAACACAAGCTCTTACAGCTCACATGCACGGGGAAGGAGTTATTTCACTGGGACATTTTTTATTTAAGTTGGCCTCTTTCATATCTTTCCACAAAACTATCGAGGCTGTTGCTGGTTTACCAGCGGGTAGGCTGAGGCTGCAGTCTGCTGTGCTGACCAGGGTTATAGCTGCCTGTTTCACTGAAGTATCTTGACTGTCTGTACCCTTCTGCTATCTTCCATACATGCCATATGCTCTTTGGCTCATTTACTATCATATTCTGTGTTTGCATTATGCCAAGTCCTGAGATCTGACTTGGATTTTACACACTACAAGAATACCGCTATTACTATACTCTTCCTTATATAGGAGCTGCACACAGCTGTGTTGTAATCGTCTCTGTTTAAGGCTTCATTTCCAAAGCAACACTGTAATATTTCATGCTGTGAAATTAGGCTAATTGGAATGTGGATACCACCAGCTCCTACCTCAGACAATCACTAACCCTGAAGCACTGCTAGCGATAAAAATGGGGAGGAAAATATTCCTGGTATCTTTGGTAGGATATGGATTCTCCCAGCTCACCACATCTGTTGGTTTCTAAGCACAACAGCAATTCTTAGATCCTTCAGAAATTCAGACATGGCAGCAAAATCCAGCAGGAGCCCACACTTTTCTCAACAGTAAGATATTACCAGTCAAAATGCCTTGATGATGTAGGAATTGGGGTCTGCTTTGCCCCCAGCCTACCGTCTGGTGCTCTCAGGATCTCAGTGGGACCCACAGCCCTCTGAATGTGTGCATTTTTTCCAAAAAATATGATTATGTTCAAAGACACACGAGTGCTCTGGCATACTATTTTCTGCTGACCTGCTTTGAGTAGTAGGCATGGTTTATCCTGAGCACTCCAGAGGCCCCCTGGAAGGATTATAATGCAATTAATTAACTAAAAGGAATATCATAATGAATAAAGAACAAGATGTTGAATTTTCTTTACACGTGCATCTCCTAGCTTCATAGTGTGTGCAATCTGAGTATTCATTTAATATAATTTTTCTGTGTATCTCATTTTCCAGATTTCTTCACCTGCCTCCAGAAAGTTCATAATTAAGAAACATAATGAGGCCCACATGTTCATCAGTACTATTGAAAGCTCTCATAATTAATAGCAGGAGAAGGGTGTTACTGTAAGTGCAGATTGACCACTAGTGGTAGATGGGGCATACATATTGCCAGCAGGTTTTTGGAGATA
Source organism: Mycteria americana (assembly GCF_035582795.1). Lineage (NCBI taxonomy): Eukaryota > Metazoa > Chordata > Aves > Ciconiiformes > Ciconiidae > Mycteria > Mycteria americana. Next base: position 59,230,461 of record NC_134367.1, read on the forward strand.
CAGTATCAATGGTATAGAGCAGTTGGAATTCTCTCTGATGGTTTTGAGGGGAATACATGGTAGCATTTGTAGCTAAGAGCACCAGTGGTGAAACTCACTTTGCTCTGTAAAGAAAGAATGTAATCAATAGTGTAACGCATACATATAGACTTATAGACGCATAGAAACACATACATATCTGTGGACACATATGGAGCTGGGAAGTTCCAATATCAAAGATAAACCAAAAGGCACAGAATAAACTTCGACATAAATCCATTGCATACTTACTTTGTTGGTTAAGCAGAATCTGGCTCATGATTTCTGACCTGACAGGTTATTGATACCTCAGTGCCAGATCGCCTATGTCAGGCCTTCAACCCAAGATCTTTGATCAGCTTATGATGATATTTTCCCCCTCCCCACCCACCCTTACCCTTCCAGATATCAGCGAGGCTGTAATATTTTTCTTTTACATTTGACATTTGAGTATTTTCACATTGACAGTTCGGTTTTGTGCTACAAGAATGGATGTTTGTGCCCCCTTTTTGGCTTTTTGGATTTTTAAGTACCTCCCCTGACTAGCCTAGCCAGCTTGTTCCTAGCAGATTGATTCCTTATCTGCCAAGAAAGAGGCAATCAAAATTATGCAGAACTTCTCTGTACAAACTGGATTAACATTACACCAAGCTCAAGCTTTCTGTTTTATAAAAGATTTACTTCCACAGCCTTTTGCTTTCTTCCCTCCCCCCGATCCTTCCCCATCATTGTTTGTGGGACAGACAGGCTTGCTGGAAAAAAAAAATAATCCTGTCCTTCTTTGCCCTTTTAAGTTAATTCTCTGTTGTCTGTGAATGACTGAGGCAAATAGTACTTATATTAAAATCTGTAGCCCTGTGGGTTCTGATGATTTCAGAAATCTGTTCAATGCATAGTCCTGGGAAACCATCATATTATCCTCCTGGGCATCAACCTTTTGCAGATTTGTTTACTGTTTTTCTTAGAATGGAAACTTAAACAAGGATCAAATGACTTCCTTAGAAAGTTGGTGATGTCTTTATTAATATACTTACAGCCTTTGGGCTGGCCTGTACATTTCCATAAAAATATCTTTTCTACTCAGGTGTTTACAATTCCAGGGACATTTTGTGAAATTTCTAAACTGAGAAGCTGATACAGTCTGAGCAGTACTTGCAGATACAGTCTGAGCAGATCTGATGGTTGTATTTTTGTTTGGTTGGGTTTTTTTTCTGGAAGCTTTTAGCTGTGTAGAATGTCGCCTGGTTTATTTGCTTCTGGTAAATTAACTGCAAAGGTTTCTGATTTTCAGTCTCTTACTCTTTAATACTTTCTTCCTTTGTTTCCCGATTCTTGTGTGCTAATGTTTGATTTTCATGTATTTTCAGGCTCACATCTTCTGTGCTTGTCCTTTCAAATTATTTTAAAACTGTTCTTCCAAATTGTCTTTTCTGGATAGTTACTTAAACACACTTCTCCAGTAGAAGTTAATCTGTTCTTACCTGAAGCCAGATAGCATGGTTTGTTTTTTTCTCTCTGAGGCAAGTCTGTTGGCTCTTGTGCTCTTACCACTGTTTGTGGTGATATTCCTAGCACTGGACTAAAATAAAGACTAAAATAAAATCTTTGAGCAGGCTTACAATGGAAGCATTTTTGTTGTCCTCTGTCTTCAAGTATTACAGACGAGAACAGATATTATGATTTGCTCTTTTTAATAGTAACATGCAAAGAGATACTGGAACAAAAGATTATGTTCAGGGTAATATCAATTTCCTGGTTGTTTTGTAACAAGATTAAGGGAAAGGGTGGGGGAAGGCCTCTCTACCTACTCCCAATAATGACCTGTCATACCCACCGTTACTGGGAAAGAACATAAAATGGGGAGAGGCGGCTGAGCAGAACAGCAAACTGCAGTCATTGGTATTGTTAGGAAACTGTTCAGTTTTTGGAGAGCTTCCCCATGAAGTACAGTTACCAAAGACCAAGGAATTTTCTTCTAATGTGAACCCTGTGGTTTAGGAAGTTGCTCTGCAACTCAGTGTTTCACTGATAAGAGTGTTTCACTTTTATCTTGATTGTACATCCCTTCAGTGCCACGGCACAGGAGCGCACGACTCCTGTGACTTGTGATTCACAGGGGCTCGTGAGCTGCTCAGATGCTGTCCCCTGGTCTGAGCCCCTCTGTGTGACCTGGTCACCCGAAAGCATAGCGGCACAAAGAAGCTGGTTTGCCCCAAGGTGCCATTCGTACCTCACAAAGGAGCAGAGATGTGGCAGGGATGATAAGGGTTATCCCCATCTTATAAACTATTTCCTTTGGCTCCCTGAGGTGTAAGGTCTGAGTCTTCTCTTCCAGTCTGTCTTGCCGGATAACTGTTTTGGCATGACTCTTGAAGGCAGGTGGCTTGGTCATCCCTTCTCAAGTGTGTGTCACAGCTAGCGCCATGCAATCCCATCACATTCCCGTAATTGCATTTTATCAACAGGTGTGGCTTTTCCATCAGACCAACCAGTTGCCAGAAATGGATCAGGTTAGCACCTTAGCTGTCTATCCTTAATTAAAATAAAATCCCCAAACCTTGAGTGATTTGGAGCCTTAAAAACAAATGAGCCAGAAAAGTTAATTACCAAGAAGGGCATGCTTGGAGTAAGATGGAAGACTGATTGTGTGTATGTATATGTGTTGGGTTTGTTTTTTTTTAATCCCTAATGGAGGTGATAAAGAAGTTAAGATGAAGTTTAGGAGCAGATAGGATGAGAGAGCAAAAGGGGCAAGTGTGGATTTTGTCACTGACATTTTAAGATCAGGGTCTAGGAGAAAGGTAAGTCTGACAAGTTATGAAATGGTAGCTTCTCAATATAATGTGGTTGATATATTAATTAAAATATATACATTTATATGTTTTGACCCGTAACAAAGTTGGAATGTGAAAATGTGAATTTTGGGGCTTTCTAAGTGTTAGATTTTCCATTTGAGGCATTGTGTTTTTGAAAGCAACTATAAAGGGTAATTATAACATCTAGTATATTCTTATGCTAGTTTCCATACTTAATGTATTTGTGCATTCCAAAGTAAATGGCTATCACGGGGAATTCTGTATCAAACTCCTATGTTTTAAGTTTAATGAGGCTTTTGTTATGTTTTGCTTTCAACTTTAAATTGTGGCCATTTATAATTCATCCTTTGTATGATAACGTGTGAGGATAATCCACTAAGAAGAATGTTCTTCAATTAAACTTGGATGGATGGATGGTGTTTTCTTGCTTCTCTGTAGGATCGCCTATAGGATATGCATGAAAAGCAAATGAGTTTATCTAAAATACAGCTAAACCTAATTTAACTAATGTAGTTACTAGCTGCTCCTAACATCTGTGAAAATAATTTCACTCCAGGCTATTTTAATGTCAGCTTGCTTTTTGGGACTAATTGTAAACATGCGATAATTGTCATGTAGTATGTAGAATAAGAAAGGACAAGGTATACAAGGTAGGTTTGCTTGATATCCTGAAATTACTTACTCTTCAGTTTTGCTTTGTCACTTTCCCTATTCATATATTTACAGTTTATATAAATAATCTGTGTCTGTGTTTCCTTTGGCTTGGTGTTCCATAGAGAAAAAGGTAACATAATATCTTTACGTGAGAGGCATAATTTTCTTTTCAAGAGGAAAGCAACTCTGTTAAGGTGGATAACAGTGAAAAGCCAATTTTCTGAAAAGACCATAGTCTCTTGCAGGCAGCCCACAGGAATTCTAGTTCAATTTAGTATGAAGAGCATAAACACTTGAAGCCGAACTAGAGCAATGGTCTGTTTGTGGGTGTGTGCACGCTCGTCAAACAGTATGTTTGAGTCTTCACTGAACTTTCAATCCAGCACATGGCGATGGAAACAGGCTGTGTTGGCCATCTACAAGCATGATTCTTCAGCTAATGAGTGTGTAAATGTGCCCGCTGTGTTCATTTCATGTAAATCATCTAGACATACGATGTAACTGATGGTGGAAGAGGGTTCCTAGAACTCGTTGTTTAATAACATGAATTGATCAAGAGCGCCACCTTATTGAAAGTCAAACCACCTGCTGAAATAACTGTAATAAATCAAAGTATAAAACCTCTCCTGTGTGTTACTTCTAGCCTTCCTGTGCTGGAAGTGTTGGATTTTGTGCGATTCAGATCTGAAAAGCAATTCTCTGAAAATGACATAACAGGGTTCCATTTTATATCATCTTTTTGCCTCTTGTAAGTGCATAATTTACAAGTAAAGCAGTATTATTTTTTTTTTCATATTTTTTTTTAACCAGCTGCCCACATACCTGGGACTGAGGACCGAGATCCTCACCATGGACTGTTAAGAGTGCTGAAAGGTCTTAAAAATGAATCATGTGTTTAGTACCTTCATATTTGCATGTTTATAACAGATCAGAATTAGTAAGCAGTTCTGTTAACTTGGGAATGAAAAGCTCCAGTTTGTGCTGTCTGTGTTAGCTCAGAAGGTTTCATAGGACTAAAATGCAGTTTTCATTTTCATCTCGGTTGATTACATATTGCTCTAGTGCGCGTGAAATGTAATACGAAGCTGCACCCTAGTTCTGCAGTGGTATTTCTTAATATTTCCCTATGGAAAGCTGTGGCCTGCCTTGTGGCCAGTTAGCTGCCAGGAGCTGGGGTGGGCTGGTGGCAGCTGATTCCTACCTGCAAAAGGCACCGAGTGGCGTGAAGCTGCTGGTAGAATGAGTGTGCTGGAGGAGTATAGTAAAGAGACTACAGAAAGTGCTAGGATGATGCAAAAGACAGGGTGAAGACAGATGTCTTTCTAGGATTCATGGGGCTGAACTGTGGTGCCGAGTGCAGTTTGTTGCTAGAGAGAGCAGTCATGATGCTGAATACTTAAACAGAATGGACCTGTTGAATAAGAACTTTCCCACAGACAATCAGAGTTTTTAAAGGTATTTAGGTGCCGACCTAATCCTGATTTCAGTAAGAGTTAAATGCTTAAATAACACATCTGACGCACATTGACATCTTTGCTGTCTTGTGTGCTACTATTATCTGCATAGGCATCTAAATGGTAGGAAGTGCTGTGCAAATAAAGATACACTGAAAGAGAATATCCTCATTCATTATAAAAATGACCTTTGGAAAATACATGGTGTATTAAAAAAATTGCTGTCAAGGTAGTATGACCTACTACACCGATGCTAGACACCAATTTAAACAGAAATCCTGGTTAAATTGCATTTTAATACCAATGTCATTTTATTCCTCCTTCTCCTGTGTATTTATCAAGCAGTGATGTACAACTGACAGTACTACTCAATGGCAGATAATTTTGTTGTTAAGCATCAGTGTCCTGGCTAGAATTCTACATTTTCCATCAATCTTCGTTGTCAGGTTATTATAGATTATCCATGGTTGTTACAGTGTTTCTGTTACTTAATGGCATGTGGTAGATATGACACAATATCTGATATGACGGTAGACACATGTATTTGTGTTGTGCATTAAACATCACTACTGTCTGACAGTTTAGCTCTCTCAGCATCTGGCATGCAAATGTTGCTGGTCAACATCTTAAATTAATGTGAAGCTATCGTAAGTAGGTGTTCATTTGAATGCCATTACCTTAATTGGTCTGCAGACTTACGGCAAAATTATTAAGGCTATTGTAATGTTGCAGAGGAGCAGTAGGTTGAACACTCCGCTTGTAACCTGTGACTGTAAACGCATTCCTAAGCAATTACAAAAGATACATAGTTCTGGGAGTTTAGGTAGAAGCATACTGTGATCCCTCAAAGTACCTGAATTATTGTAATGCCAAATGACCCGTAATTTGACAGTTAGTTGTTGGGAGGAAAAAAGTGGAGAAATCTTTTTTTTTTATTCACATGAAGATTAAGCTGAATTCTTCAATAAAATGCATTCTCCCTACTCTGTGTGGTAGCACTTGCAAGTTAAAAGGACATTTTTGATCCCAAACCACAATTGTTCTTCTAGTAGCGTTTCCCTGATGTTTTCTTAAGGATTTTTCCGAGTTCCTAGAAAACATGAAGTGTTCACTTTAGCTAGTAAACAGGCTTTCATTGTTATTTTAAGAATATGAACAATGATATGGTTTAATTAGAATACAAAATATGAAGAAAAGAACTGAAAAACTACTTTAAATTATTCTTAACTCTGAATATTTTGTCACTTTTACAATGTGCAGTGTACAAGCATGTAGAAAAGCATTTTGTCTGATGCAAATTCTTTGCAAATGTTTCTCTGAAGGCCCATGAGTGATTGCAATCAACTCTTAATTGATGATCTGCCCTATATGGCTTTCACATATGAAAAATGCATGGTTGGTCCCATCCTTAATGGATGCTATTCATTTTTTACTGCATGTTTTACCCATGGACCACTACGTCAAGCTAATACAAATCAGTTTCAGGGCATGTTCCATCCATACAATACAGTCTCTTAAAACTTCAGATTTAAACTTCTACATAAGGCAGGGATTAAACAGACTGTTTTTGCAGTCTGTTTGTGATTGACCACAGTAGAGCAGCTGTACCTCTGGGCATGGGAATGTACTACACAGATAGGGAAGTGAGTCCAAGACACAGATCTCTAAGGCTACAACCATTGGGGTTCCCTGTTGACTTAGCTAAAAGCATCGAGCTATTTAATTCTTTACCAAACTTGGGCCTAAAGCCTCAGTATTTGACACACACCTGAATTCTGGAATGATAGATGCAGGTATTCATCTTAGCTTTCTTGATTGCTTATGGCAGAGAATTTCAGAATGACCCTTTTCTATCTTTTTTTTTTTTTAAATTTATTTAAATGTATTTAATTTAAAATATTAGGCTTAAATATCTAAAATATTCAGCTGACATCTTATTTTGTCATCACTGCATATAAATGCAGCCTGTAACTGTGAGCTTTTCAGCCTATATATTCTGTAGCTGGTAGTCCTTAGTGACTATAAAGGAGTTGTAATCATGTAAAAAAATGTAATTAAGGAATTTTTTTAGAAAAATACATGTACTTTTTTTTCAGATTGCCCATAATGGCTCCAGTGTGTAAACATGTAATTATGGAGTTTTCTTAAATGCTTACTATTTACTCAATAGGCCGTGAGGGCTACAGAAGGAGCTCTTTATTGCTTTGCAGATCATTGAACTTATAGACTGCATAATAGCTCCTTTGAAGCCAACATGTGCTATTTTAATGTGGGTGCTGTGTGGAGTCCACATGCCCACATCCCATTTTAAAGAGAGAATAGTAAAATGATCTTCTCCTAATAGAAAAAGCAGTTGTTCCACACTATGGGAGGCTTCAAATGTTGTTTTGAAGAACAGAAACCCTTACTGATTTAGGGAGATAGGGTTTAGGTTTTTGTTAGGGATTTTGTGACTTTTATTTTTAGGCTGTATGACCCAGATCGGCACTTTTGCAGCTGAATAGTGACTAACTGAATATAGAGCTTCATAAAAGAAAATGTTGGCATGATTTAACATTTGGGACATGAACAAACCAATTTTAGTCTTTAGGAATCTGATGCTGTTAGGCTTTCAAGTGCTGGTATGGGAAAGTTGCCAAGCTGGGGATCAGGAAGGGCAGGAATGGTATCAAGAGTATATCTCTTCTGTCTGTTGTTACTGGTAGTAGTCAACAGTGCTTTCCTTCTGTTCAACTTCCCAATTTCAGTCCTGGAGCTGCCTGACATGCAGACCACTGAGGTGCCCGACGTGCAGACCACTGAGCCTTTGGGGCCATGGCCATAAGAAGCCTAAATAAGTCTCTTTCCAGGCCAGAGATGAACAGGCAGAAGGCAGGAGAAATTTTCTGCATTAATGGGCGAGAGAAATGCTGTGGAGATATGTAGAAGAAGCAGGGCATCAGGGAGAAGGACCATGTTTGAAGCACTTGCCAAACTGGAGGGTGAATCTAGCTGGCAGTCTGTGGCAGGGAAGAAAAGCATCCCACAGGTGGTATGGAGACAAGGGTGGGAGGAATGAAACGCCTTGTTAGTTCCTCAGAAATCATAGTATGGTTGATTCTGTGTTCTAAGAGCTGGCAGCAAATATAAGTTAGTTTAAAGAAGCTATTTCTGCAGTAAAAAGGGGAGAAAATGCACAGTATTGTGAAGACCTCAGTAGTGTTCCCGGGCAATGTGGGAACAGAAGATCAAAGCTTCCATCTTCATAATTTCATTTAACTTCTCTGATATGTAATTAGCTACATCCAGATGCCCGAGAAATTATGTCTGAAGAGTAAAAGTGATATGAATTCTGAGTCTGACAAGACTAATGAGCTAAAAAGCAGCGCGTATTCTGATGACTGAGAAGAGGGTATTGCACTTTTCTTCTTTCATAAGAACTTGTGTCTACCAAGTGCCTCAAAGCAAAATCAAGCTCCATCTCAAAACAAATCTTTTCGCAAGGGAAAAGAGATGGGTCATTTCAATAAGTGTGTTGTAAATACCTTAATTTCATGTGCAAGTTTAAATAAAAAAGTTGCTCACAAATGAGGAATGGATGAGTTTGGAGAATAACTGTGCCTAAATATGAATGCTAGCATTCAAGTTAGAGAATTTAATTAAGATAAAAGTTCTTAAACTGCAGCAATCTGTTAAGATATTTGAGATGAGTGTATTGTGAATGAAGAGTTTGCTGTAATGTCAACATGCATGTCAAAGTTAGATACAGCACCATGAATTAGGAATAACAACACTGTCAAATTTTATGTATGTCTTTCATTTTGTTTTTATGATGTAGTATAATGATGTTTCGTTAGCTGACTAATTTGTTGATGTTCTACTGTATACAAAAGGGCCATTAGATGCACCAACATAAAAACATTTCCGATCAGTCATTCACAGAAGAGTTTATTAAAAGGCAACATTGTGAATATCTGATTGGTTCCTAATCCAGTTTTTAGTTTGTTACTAGTGGCACTAATTGGCATTGGCTTGGTAGAGATGAATAATGTTCTTTCTCTTCTCAACCCTTGAACTGGCTTTTCCAGAACCATCAAATCAGCATACAAGTTGCACTGCTTTTACCTTTTGTTGAAACTGTTGCACTGATAAGACAGGCCCTTGCAGTCTAGAGCTTTTGAGAATTGCACTCTTTTAAAATATGTAACACAATCATATATGCAAGTAAAATATAAAGAAAAGAGATAACAGAAGTCAACTCCTCCTATACTCAGCTTGGTTTTTTCCCCTCAAATGAACTGAAAATTGCTAGGATTGAAAGTGAAAGAGGTAAAAACAATGACATTTTAGTCATCAGACTTCTAAGTCTATATCTTGTAGGGGCAGGTGGGTAGACAATTTCATGTCCTTCAAGATGATGTCCACATCCTGAAGAGCCCTGCTACAAGGATTTTGTGGAGAGAGGACCGAGAAAAAACAAAATCTCCCTTTTCCTAGGAAGTGGCATTTGAAATGGGGCTACATATTTAAAGATGACCCATCGAAATAAAACTACTTACAGCTGCAATGGAAGACGAAAAAGTGAGTTGTTCTCTGGAAGTGTCTGTCCAGTTCAGACATCTCTGTCTTAGGTTGAGATGAATTGTCCATAGGATAAACCTATTTGTTTCCACTCACCACAGGCAGCACAGAATTTCTAGCTTAGATATAACCAAATTATTTACACAGATTTGAAGTCAGATGATACACATTTCACTATAACTGTTACCTATGAAAGCCCTTGTCTGTCACTTTCAGTGCATTGTTTATTGAATGTATCGCTCAGAAATCTCCATAATCTTGCATACAGCAACTTTTAGAAATGAATACTGTTGCTGTTTGTACGGCAAACAAGGAAAATCATTGTGTGTTTGGTATAAAGGCTACCATGTCAATGTAAGCAACATTTCAAAATGCCTCTCAGTAGAACACACATCAGTAGAAAGTGTATGGAAAGCCTTTCATCCTAGCAACATTTTGCTAATCTGTTGTTTATTCCCACACTGATTCTTCCTTCAGCTACATGGATAAAATCATACTCTGTTCCCCGTCTCCCAACTCTGTTAATCCCCTTTTGTTTTGTAAGCAGCTCCAATAAAAGAGATAGAGTTGTATTTCCAATATCACTTAAATCAATCAGTGTTTAGAACTGCTGTTTGGGGATTCCCTATTAAAAAAATACAACAAAAAATAACATATACAGAAAGATCACATTCACATCCTCAGACTGTGCCTAGTTTCAAAATACTCTTGTTTGTAGCATATATAAATATCAAAACCATCTCTGAATTCTTCAGCTGTGAAATTTTGTCTCATTTTACTAAGGAGTGTTTTTTCATACAGGGAGAAAACTTCTCTTAGACATTAAATCTTTAATATCTCAACGTCCAGATGTAGAGAGGTGAAGCACCCTTTGCAGTGCAGTTCATAATAAAATAGTGTCATGGGGAAAGTATAGCCGCTCGAAATGTGGGTGGCCTGGAAAGCACCAGGACACTGGACAGCACCCAAAGGAGAGCTGGGGCTGGTGGTCTCCTCGGGAGGGGTGGTCATCCCGGGCCACAGGGGACCACAGGAGAACGCTGAAGGCATGTAGGTAGAGCTGCACATTTTGAGAGTGATTCAGTCAGACAGACTGACATGGTGGAGAGAAAGGCTGTCCTTAAGCATGCCAAATGGTCAGTGTCGTGTAAGCTGGGCGCATGTAATGAGATTCCTTCTTCCTGTTTGTACTCCTTCCTGCCTCCACCCTGTTTTCCTTCATTCCTTCCTCTCCTACTAGAAAGCAGTGGAGGATGGATTGGAGGAAATAGTTGTGGATGGTCAGTCAGTTCACACAGAGTTGAGATTCGTGCGTCTCAATGCAGTCACTACATTTTATTCAGCTGAAGTCTGGAGAGCTTTTCTTCCCTGGGCTATGCACAAAGATTCACTGTGATGATTCTGTTTCCATCTCTGCCTTATGCCCAGACTTGTGGGCTTCCTTATATAAAGTTGTTTGTGTTTATTTTTATTTTACTTTAAGCACTACTGAGCACTACTTTATTCTTTCTCTGATTCATCTTTGCCTTTCCAGGCCTACTGATTTTGAAAATGGCAGCACGCTACTGAGCTCCAGCCATACATCAGATATGTTTCCCTGTGTTCATGACTTACAAGCCTGTGACTTGCCCAGGGTTGCCAAGAAGCTAATTATATCAAGTCATCATTTCCTTCTGGAGTATAATTCTCATCAGCACGTACTGGCATTTTTATGAACTTACTGA